>NW_009234616.1:0-28674 GCF_000690835.1 Fulmarus glacialis | reverse complement strand
AAGGAGGGAGTTCACTGCCCTGATGCAACTGGAAACCATGACCAGGGTGTCCTTTTTGCCGCGTATCTTTTAGATGAGGAGCAGCAGAAGTTGGCTGCTGCTGCTGCTGCTTCAGGGAGAACAGGAGGCTCTTCTTCACTCCAGTGAACTTGACATCATTGCAAGGAGGTGGTGAGACTTCGCGTCCGCACCCTCCGCAGAGCCCCCCACGGGGCGAGAATGAGTCACCCGCAGACAAGTGCTCGTTCAACTGCTTATTTCTAGTGGCAGCCACATCTGGAAAATTCCGGTGGTGGGAAAGGAAAAAAAGATGAAGGGGGGGTATGGGCATCCTGCATCACCCGTTTCCATCAGAACTGGGTGAGGGAGGGGTGCTGGAGGTTGGCCCTGGTGCATTAGCAAAGAGCCAGGAGTGCAGCGGCAGAGGCACGTCAGAGCTGCCGTGTGCTGGGGACACCAGGCGTGGGACGGGGGCCAGCAGTTCACAGCCATCCCCAAAGTCATCAGAGCTACCTGTGGCTTAACTTCCCTTAAGGGACATTTGCTCCTGTATGTGTCACCGACCCAGCACAAGGAGGGTCGCTGGTGGGACTTGGCACTCAACCTTGCAGAAAAAACACTTTAGGTCAGCGCAGGGCATTGAATAACAACACTTGGGCTTCTTCCACAGGGAAAACTCTCCTTTGGCAGAGCTCCCTATGTAAGCGGTGCTCTGTGTGAATGGATTAGGCTGGCTGTCAATCAGGGGCTCCGCTATCTGTCCCCTCCGCGAGCGCCCGCCGCAGAGAAAATCCCAGCAACGCAAAGCAGCTCGAACTAACTGGCCCCTGCCACAGCCCCAGCTCAAGCACGGCAGATCCCGCCGCCGGGGCGTGGAGGGGACGGTTGTGGCAAGATGCTAATTCCCAGGCAGCTGGAGCAGCCTGCCTGCGCCAGCCCATCCTGCCGTCCCAGCCAACGCAGCGCTCTCCGAGGAACTCAGCTAATTGCCGGAAGAGGCATATCAGTTACGTTTCAATAAGACAGGGGCGGATTTATATGCTTTGCTCATAATCCGCCACTAATTTCAAGTGTCATTTATTCTCGTGTGCTCTCTTCTGGTAAAACACCCTTTTTCAAAATACTGCACTTTGCTAATTCAAAGCTTGCACTTGTACGCGTGATTATTGCTTTTCCCTATTGCATGGACAGTCCTGCTGGCACCTCGGTGTACAAGCACCTGCACATTTACATGCATTTATAACAAAAGGGGGAATAAGTTGCACTCCCCGAAAGATTTTAGCCAGCTGGCTGGCTAAAGCATTGCTTGCCTCACGCTCTGCGGTATCACCCTGTACGCCTAGAAATGGAGGAGTCTAGACAAGGACCAGGTATGAGCTGCGCTCCCTGAACGGGGGCTTGCAACATCTGGCTTTGATCCCAGTGGTGCTAATACTGGATGAGCTGGGGCAGGTCAAGATAGGCATCAGAAAGTAGGTGTAAGCGGTCAGTTCTCACAACAGAGGCATCCGACCGGTGAGGCTGGGACATGTGCTGTTCAATCTATCTGTGAACGATCTGGAGCAGCAGTGAGGTAAGAAAGTTTGCTGAGGATATGCAACTAAAAGAGCACTGGGGAAAAGAGCAGTCCGTGGGGAACTGCATATGGCCCTTCCAGGGCTGAGGGATCGGGCAATAATATGGCAGCTGAAAGTCAATGCAGATTAAATTTAAAGTGATGTGTGCAGCGAAAACAAGTCTTATTCATATATGAATTCATATATGAAATGATGGTTTCTGATTATTACTCAGGAGTGGGACCTTTGGACTATCATAGACTATTCCACAAAACCATCAGCTCAGTGCTCAGCTAATCAAACATTAGGGATCACCATGAAAGAAACAGCAAGCGAACAGAGAAGAGAACCTCATTAGACCGTGTATAAACTCCTGGTTCACCAATACTTTGAACAGTGCGTGCAATCCTGGTCCCCTCCTCTCAAAAAGGTATTTAAGAAGTGGGACAGGCTCAGAGCACGGCAACAAGGACAATTCATGGCCACTGGTTTTGTCCCTGAGGAGGCTGAGAGCCTTTACTCCGGGAAGGAGATGCCCAAGGGACATCTAATAAAGGTCCACAAGTTTGAGAGGGACCTGGAACAGCGGGTTAGGAGGTGACTGACACAGTCATTTCCACCACAAGAACTGGGAAGCACCAAACGAAGCTGTCGGCGACTGGTTCAAAACAAAGAGAAAGGCCTAATTCTACAACATGTAGAAAGTTGGTGGAGTTTTTTGCTGCTGGTGTTGTGGAAGCAAAAGGTTTAGACAGGTACAAGGAGAGACTGGACAAGCACTTGGAAGACTGATCCATTGAAGGTTACTAAAAAGTCATGAACCACATTCATTGACGGCAGGAAATCCCCCGAGTAAAAAATAGTTGGAGGCTGGAAAAGTAATTGGTGAGGTATTAGGCAAGTTTGTTGCACTCTTTCTCTTCCCTAGGCTTCTTACTATGATTTTTATTGGAGAAAGGATACCAGATCCTGTTGAGACACAGTTTCCTCCTCTGCAGCTTTAACCGTGTCTCCCACCATCTCACAAACCAGACAAGCTCATTTTTGCTCATTCCCTGCAAAATGCTGCTCTTTTTTCCTACAATCCTGAAATATTCCAGATAATAAATAAGAATAACCACAACTGTCACTTTGCGCTTGGGACACTCAGTTGGGAAAGGGTAAAGCTACATTTCAGGCCAAGAAACGTTCATGTATCTTATCAAATGACTGTTTAATATAACACAAAATTGCAATCCCCCATCTCTTAAACATGGATTTTTCCCAGTCGTTTTCTCTTAAACATGGATTTTTCCCAGTCTTTTTCTTGGATACTCAAACCATACAAAGTAATAATAGTTTTTTGGGATCCCCCCCGCCTTATTGTTCTTCATGGTGGAGGTTTGCTCCCTAACGGGTGGCAAAACCTTTAAGTAATTCTTTTTCTTTTTTTTTTTTTTAATTAAGCAACAAAAACTGCTCTTCCAAGCTCAGAACGTGGTACATTATTAAAACGCTCCGTTTGGGTGTGTCGCTGGGTAAGGACTCCCACGCACAGACTGGTTAGAAGGTGAGCAGTGCTTGCTAGACTACCTGGTGACTCACCACCGAACGCATCGTTAATCATATGTTACAGCATGTCTGACTTCATAGAGTACTGTAGGTGGTGTGAAATAATCTTTGAATGAGTTCAAGCTTTTTCTAGCTTTTATGAGGTTACAACACTTCAGACTCCAAAAGACTCAGCGGGGCAGGAAACTGTTGAGGATTTGCTATAGTAACCTGGGCTGCACTCCCGGCATGTCAGGTCTCCGCTCATGGCGGTAGCTTTGGAGGATCCGCAAGTTTGGCATCGGCTGGAGTTGTTACCTCTCACCGATCGTGATCCACTCGCTTACTCAGAGCCGGCTCAAAGCAACACGTGGGCAGAGCTGAATTGTGCCGCCCAAGGATGAGGGGTGGGGGTCCGGGTAGTTCCTGCGAGGGGAAAGGGTAGGATTTGGCTGGGAAAGAAAGCACGAAGAGAGCTCTGGAGAGCCAGGACCGCTGCCTTTGCTGGCACTAAGGAGACAGGCGGTGACTGGTACTTCCAAGAGTGCCTCTCCCACATTCCAAAACCAGACACAGACGCCAGATGCTCTGGCTTCCCTCAGTGAGCATGCCTCCTCGCCACCCTGGCACAGGCAAGTAGGCTACAGGACTGTGGGCAGAGAGTCCGAGGCCGCAGGCAACTACCTATTTTGCCAGTGCTTGGAGGTGTCCCAGCATCGGCCCACCAAAGGACTCGAGCTTCTTCCTCTGCCGGTCCCTTTCGCAAGCAGGGCACTGGCGAGGCTACTGCAACGATCCGAGAGCAATCCTTGTGTCACGCAAAAGGGCGGGCTCCCTCCGCACCCCGCACCCGAAGGCTAACGAGGTAAATAGCGAAGTCATTGACTAGCCAAGTCTGACACTTACATTTCGTCTCTTACCAGGACCGCAGTCACGTGAATGACATTTTTAAGCTACGTAATCCCTGGCAAAACAAGTTACTTCTTTACCTTGAGGTAAGTAACTGTAAATGCAGCATCCTACCAGAGGTACGGCACAGACTGATCTTGCCTAGGAACAAGTAGTGGCAGCCAACACCTCCTACCTCGAGGTGTGAAAAATCTTGCCGTGCTGCATCAAGGGCTCCAGCGGCTTTTGTCTAGTAATGAAATACGACACATTAGGGCTAATTTTGTACGGGAAGCAATGTTGGAACGCTAATACCCAAAAGTCACAAATAAAACATTTCACACGTCAGGTGGAAGACTTTCCAGCGTCTCACTCCAACCTCTTCGGTTGCACAACAGGCCCCTTGAAAACAACCCTTTCTCCAGCAAAGGCAGAGCCCGAGGGCTGTGGTGCAGCTGATTTGATTTCGTGAAGAGTTTGACCCCAGAAGGAGGCATCCGCATGAGAAGAGTGAGTCACTCCCATTTCAATAATGGGCGAAACCATTAATTAAAGGTGCACAGTTTGCTTGCTTGGGCAGGCTTCCTACGCTCAAACCAGGAGTGGTCTCACTGTTACTATATTTACTGAACTCCCCCAATTAAGTATTTTGTTTCCCTCATCCCATAACGACAAAGGTTCTGCATGTTAAATATATTCAGAAAGGACGTTGTTCTGTGTTTCATATTTGCAAATTGTAGTAGTTTTCTCCCCTACACAGGTTGTAGGACAAACAGTAGCTAAGGAACAGCTAAGATACTTTGCACTGAATGATCTATTTTCAACTATTTTGTTTAGCATGGTAGAGAACAATTTATTTGGGTTAAAAAGCACATTCAATATTAACTGAAGTTGCTTGCACTTTTTGGAGCAATGAATTGAAAACAGATTTAAGGTACTTCATACCAGTCAAATGTAATTGCAGGGTCTTCTATGCGTCTTGCAATTTCAGTGGATTCCAGCATTGCCAAAGCCCGGAATGCGAACATCCTTTACCTGCAGACCTGGTGCAGCGGTTGCATTTCCAGCTCTGCCTAACACACCTTTGCTCTCAGTTGGAGGCAGCTCCCCTTAGGGAGAAAAAGCGCTTCGTTCATTCTCCGCACCACGTTTCATCTTGGCCCCACGACTGAGACCACCTACAGGGATGCCAGTTAGCATCAGCTGCATTATGCTGAACTGGTATTTACAGGAGCGCTCGGTGGGAACCACATCTTAGGCAGCCTCATGGGCAGCCTCTCCCCCCCCCCCCAGCCACAGGCTTACGGCAGGAGCCTGCTCCGTTCACCACCAGCTGACGGCAACTGCAAGCTACCTGACGGACTCGCACGGAAAATTGCGAGCAGCGTGTTTACTGTATTTTTAGTTGCGTTTAATTGCAAATTAGCAGCTGGAAACAAGGAGGGGTGAGCACTGAGACAGCCAGCTGTCTGCAGAGGAGTTTGGAAACCTCCCATTAGACTTTTCTGTAGCTCCAATGGGCGAAGCGCGGGCCCGCTGCACGCTTGGGCTTTGCTGTACCTGGAAGATTTACATTTCAAGCCACCTGGTGTTGCAAGAGCCAGAGGCCACACACTTCTTTGGCAGGACATCTTAGGGAACACCTGTATTTTAGATGCTACAACCAGGTAACTCAAGGCAGCAATGGGCCACGTTCTTTAGTGGCCGGCAGGGACGATGATTTTATACTGGTGCTTGTGATATCCTGGAGCCTTGCAGAAGCTGGCTGCTTTCAGTGCACCAAATCTGTCTGCATAAACAGACAAACTGGCTGGTGAGGAAATTATTTACCTTTCGAGGTGACTAGCGGGTTGTTGGTTTTTTCCTTTTCAGTGCAGAATGAAAAAGAATCGTGTGTTTTCGTTTCACTTCAATTTTATTTTCAGCAGGGGAAAAACATGAAAACATGGACTTGAAAGTGCTGCCAAGCCTGTTGGACGTACATCTGTAGAGCACCAAGGAAATACCAGGGTGTCCAAAGTACAAGGATCTCCAGACCTGGATCCACATCAGTCCTCATAATAGTCCTTATATAAAGCTTTCCTTTCTTACATACAGAGACAGACCTCATGCAATAGCAGCTGAAAAACTCACACTTTAAACCTCACAATTCATCTTCCTAACATCCCCACATGGGTGGCAGTGGTGCAAACACCCCCTAGGTACTCACGGGGAAATTAAGCACAGAAAACCAAAGTGCCCTGGTAAGGTCCCATAAAGATCCTGATGGAAAAAAAGCCTTAAAAATCAGGTCTCTCGCATGCAAGTTTAATGCTCAGACCAGTGGAGCACACTTTTCCTCTCCTCTTTCTTTTCCCTGGATCCCCCAAAAGCCTTTTCTGCTGCCCCCGCCACAACACCAATGCAACAGGAACCCACAACGTGCTGCGCCTCGCAGCACCCTGACAACGCGACACCAGCACTACGTATTACAACACCGTTGACGGGAGAAGCACACGTTTTGGAAGTGCGTGACATCCCTATTACTGTTTCAAGAATTCCTCCCGAGAAGCCTTGCCATCACGCGCCGGTGTCGGCTGGCCCAGCTCCACAGGAACCAGCTGCCCCAGAAACAGGCTTCGCCCCGGGGGTGCATCCTGGAGCCCTGACTCAATTAAAGCACAAATTTGAGTCAGTGGCAACTTGTCTGAGGAAGGACTGAGTGAAAACCACAGGGTCAAAGTAAAACAGGCCATGTGGATTCTGAGGAATTGGTGAGAAATGCTGCAATCCCGGCTGCACCAGGAGCATCACGGAAAAGGGTTGGAAAAGATCAACCGGGGGCATCATGGAAAAGATGCAAAGTCAGTAAGAGCTGAAAATGGTTTACAGGATGAGGCCCAGCATCAGCAGCGTAGCTATGATGGCTGCCAAAACCCACCAAAATGGCAGCACCCAGTACGAAGAGCCCAGCCATAGAACAGAGATAGGGATTAGCAGCAGGAAAGGCCTTTAAATTCCTTTCTCTTTAGCAAGTCATCGGGTAGCAGCAGTTGAAGAAAAAAGATGGTATGGGTTCAGTACCAACATCTTTAATCTTTGCTTCAGACCAAGACTAGATAAACTAGCCTCAGAGAAAGGCAATTTTTTATTAAATGACACCAACTAAGCACAACTTATTGTATTTACAGATATAGCCAACAAACCCTGTATTTCAACTATACTAATAATGAGAGTTCCTAAAAGCAAAACACCACCGCATTTGAAGGCTTCAGGGATGTTCTTTCTGGGTTGCTTTAAGTCTGGTTAATATTGGCCTTTAACTTCTTCCACAGACCTATTTCTCGTAAAATCCAAACATGACCAAAAAAGAGAAGAGAGTACTGAAAGATCACTAACCATGTGGAAAAAATTATCCCAGAGGGAATATGAAAGCCATCTGCCCGAGACTCCCTCTGCACTCCTCCCGCAGACACGAACAGTGAGAGATCGATGCTCTGGTGGCGAACACAAATAAAGTGGCGAACCCTGGTCTTGGCTGGCATCAAAAGAAACCGCACATCCAGCCGTCCAGAGAGCTCGTTTAGCTAAGAGCATATTAGCCCCTAGGCCAGCCAAGACTTTATCGGTTGGAAAATCCCGATTGTGAGTGCTAGCTGCAAGGGGGGGGGCGGGGGGAAGGAAAATAAAAGAAACGGGGAAAGATCAGGCAGGACAAGCCTGAACATGTTCAGTTTGTCCTTCCTACATTACAATTATATCCTCATTCCTCAGAGCAAAAGGCAGTTCAAAGACACAATAAACCCCTTTTTAGTCTTACGCTTCCCAAGAACGTCACTGAAACGGAACTGAAGTGGTTCCCAGAGATAAGGCGACAAAAGAAATTAAACCCTTCCTTACAGCTACCCTTCGATAAAATATCAGCAGAGAAATAGAGGCACTGCTTCAGACATAACTGCGGCATTCATCTGAGGAAATAGGGCTTACCTTAGTGGTTTCAAACAGATTAATTTAGTATACTGCTCCTCAAACTCTGCAGCTGCTTCCTTCTTTTGCATTGCAGGAATATTAGCCTCTAAGGCTCATAGTAACTTCATTTGATGGGATGGATAGTATTTTATTGTCAGGAAATGTAATTCCCTTTTAGGGTACAACTTAATAAATGCTTCAATTTAGGTCCCAAGAAATTTGGGCTGAAGCACTGTAGACCATAGGATGGCCTTGGAGCAGGCAAAGCCTGAGGGACCAGTTCAAGCAGCCACCAAACAGGGGGGTTCCACCGCTTTTCTTTAACCCCCTCATTCGGGCACAAAAGACATAGGCCAACGGAGGGTCAGCTTAGCACAGACAAAGAAAAGAAATAGAGCCGAAAGGCAGGGCAGGGAGCACGCTGGCGATGGACCCACCCCAGCCTGTCCCCCTCCCAAACCAAATGAAGCAAAACTGAAGGTGTGGGGCATAACGATGCCACAGGGAGCAATTAAATGGCAAGGGGGAAATAATTGAATTCGCAACTAAAAACACGAGGCACTAAACAGCCCTAGACAGTGAGATATTTGACAGCTGCAATCCTAGACATGGATGGGACAGGCAGAAATAAAAGGCTCCATCATCTATTACCAAACCGCCCAAAAACCGTCAAGCGCTTATGTTGAAAGGTTGCTATAAAGTGAAACGACAGCTTTTTTAAAAAAATTAATTTTTATTCTACTTCACCACGACTTTTATAGAGTATGGAAATCGCCCTGCTCATCACCCCAGTTCTGGGGTCTTACTGCCGACGGACATTCGTGTAACGGTAACAAACTTCAACCCGGCGCAGGACAGACACCTTTTCTAACCATAAATGGGCTGCTTGAGAACTCCATTACCCAACTGGAAAGCCACAAATACTTCAGACTGACTCAGTTCGGGTGCACTGGATTTTTTCCTGTCTTTCACTGCGTCAGGGAATTTCTTTCCACCCTACAGCCCTTAGGAAAGGGGCACACGGCTGAAGGAGTCAGCGGTCATGAATAATCAGGGAGGGACTTTTCCAGAACAAGGCAGTAATGTGAAAAAGCCTTTCTTCTGGGGCGACATTTGCATGACCGAGGGATGACATAATAAGTCCGCAAACAAAAAAGGCTTTATACCCCCATGGCGACTTTCGAAACTTCTCTGCGCTGGCTTGGTCCTTCCCTTCTGAGCAGAAGCATCGCATTTGGGGGGCAGGAATTTAAGCCCCATCTGCACCAGGTCAATTGCCGTCTCTGCAGCCGTGGCTTTATCTCATTCTTTCTGGCTAACGCAATCCTACGACCCACGTTAACGATGCTATTTTACAGGGCATAACTTTTCACTGTAGGACCGAAGGGATTTATTTCTGCTCTGGTATGAGAGTGTAAGAACCAAGCAGAGCCCAGGGTGACAAATCTGTTTGCATAGGAGATCCACCAACATACAGCTGGAGCCACCTCCGAGAGGCAAGGCCAGTGCCCGGACACAAGCTTGCGGTGACGGAGCAGAAAGAAAAGGTACAAATGGTATTGCCAGAGAGTGAAAAAGCAGCAGCATGCCAAGACCCGCTCCCCACCCCCTGAAAAAAAAAAGTCAAGCCCCTGCTAGACACTTGGGAGCTGCTGAAAGGGCCAAATTGAAAAGGAGCTGCTGAAGTGCAGCCAGAGGAGCTGCATGCCAGGACGCATCCTTGTGAAGGCAGCCCAAGCACTGCGGGTACGGTCGGGGCACCGAACCGGTGCTGGAAACCCAGCCTGGGTGTAAAAACACGGCGCAGGTGCTCAGACTGAGGCAGAACTAATGTTTCACTTCCAGCATGGGCCATTTGCCAGATGTGGACCTCTGCTGAGAGTTCACCGAAATGCATTTGAAACTCTGGACAAACCCCTTTATGTTGCGGGTCATTTGTTTTTAAGGAGGGGGCTGAGCGGTGATCTAAGGAGTCAGAATCGGGTAGTTCAGACCCCTGCAGAAAAGCGTCTGGGGACTTTCAGAGCGGTGAAGCAGGCGCTACAGGAATGATGGATGCTGGACCAAGCCCAGCCTCCCAAGCCTAAGGGGATTTGCTCACGCCGCCGGGAGCGGGGAAACCGTTTCTCACCAGTATAGGAAGTCAAGCACTTGGCAACAAGGGAGGCAGCTCTCCCACAACTCCGGTTACGCAAACAGCTGCCTTCTGCTGGGTTTCAACATGCTTCGCTGCTCCAAAAATAATTTCCTGCTTGATTTGATACCATTAGCAGGAGCACAGAGCACAGCACGAACGGTCATGCCGCTTCACGCTGGCTCCAGCTAGCCCCAATTTCTGTTTTTGGCAGAGGGGCACAATTACGCAGGAGGAAAAGGTAAGCGGGGGTGATAGCGTAAGCCCTCTCCTCTTCCTCCGCGAAGGGTTTTGACGCAAGTCTGGAGGAAAGTGCCTGCCACCTTCGTCCTTCTGGGCCTCTTTCCAGAGCTGAGATTTCCCAGCCCTTACAGCTCGTAACACTTATGGCATATAACCAACACTCAGCAGCCAAGCAGGAATCAACGCCAGCATAAAGTTCAACGACAAAGTCACTGCTTGCTGGGCGATTAGGAGCTGTGCCGGTCCCGGACAGAGTTGCTGGAGTTCCCCCAGGGCACGAGCTCAAAAAGCTAATATCACGCCTTCTTCCATTCCCCACTGGATTACTTTGTGTCCCCTTTGGGGGCTTGTTGGAGTAATTCCAGTCCAGCCCAGTGCTTTGGGAACAGCAGCACTTTCTGTTCCTAGCTGGACTGGAATTTGGCTAGCAAATTTTGCCCTAAGGTGTATCTGATTTCCTGTTCCCTATTCCCAGCTCAGGCATCTGCACGCCCCTTCCCAAGGGCCTGCCTTGGGGGGACTCCTCCAGGGGCCTTCACCAACAGTGCTTTGGAAACCTCAAGAAGTACGGAAAGTTGAAGATGCCAAGGCCCAGCACATCAGCACCACACTCCACAGCCTGCAGACGGCCAACGGCGCAGCACACCAACCCTCCCAAGTCATGGCCTTGCACAGAGGTCAGCTGGTGTCTTCGAGATGAAGTTCAAGTAATGTTCAGCAAAGAAGTGAAGCAGCAAAGTAAAACTCGATGTCACCCAGTAAAGCAACGGCTGCAAAGTGGGATTCAGAAGCTGATAGCATGTCCACAAAATCAGCGTATTTTAGGGCAGTACAGAGTGCACACTGGTGTGAAGGGGGACTCCCCAGCAGAGTCTGAAGGTCTGTTTTAGCATCTGAGGAAGCTCTATGGGTTTTCCTATACTACCTGACTCAGAAGCAGAAATCCCTGATAGCATCGGCCAAGTGATTTTGTGCTGCCTTTCTCCTCCTCTTATACCTTGAAATCAAATTTGTGCAATGGCACTTGTTTATGCTTATACATTTCAAGCCCAAAGAGACCACGAGGGACCATTTCATCTGATCCACACTACACAAGCCTTACCAACCTTTTCTTTCCACAATCATTCTTTGAGCCACACAATGGCTTACGAAAGATGCCCCTCAGCCGTGACTAGAAGAGTATAAGGGGTGATGAACCCACCACTGCTTTTGGGGAGCTTGGACAGAAACTAACCTTGGAAGGTAAAGCCATGAAAAGAGAGGAAAGGTCCCATCAGCAGTCCTGCACAGGACAGAACTCCAGGATGACACCTTCAGCTTTCACAGAAGAGGCAAAATATGCATCTGAGCTGACCCAAATGCCAGGTGGGGCCCCTCCTGTCACCATCACAATAAAAGGGAATAACCCTGCGGAGAAGGTGGCTCCTCAGCTGCTGCAGGACCTGAGCCGGGCGGGAGGACAGGACTGGTGGGAAGAGTGTACAAGCTGGTTTCCATGCTCAACTGACCCATGTCTGCAGCTGCTGCTGCTCCCACAGCCCGAGGGAGTGCAGATAAGCAGCAGTTCAGCTTTTCCAGACATAGCACAATTCCTGTTTACAGCCTCTGGGCTAGACTTTTCAAAAGAAGGAGCTAGGTGTCTATTCTTGCAGGAAACCAGGTGTGTAAACAGTTCAATTAATATACCCAGCAAACTGTGCTCTAGCACAGCAAAGAGGGCTAGTGGAGACAAGCCAAGAGCACAGAAGCCGAGGAAGGAAAATACTTTTAAAGAATATGCCTAATTAGAGATGGGCCTGGGCCAAAAGTTCATATTTGAACACCTGGAATAGCCCTGGGGAGCAGAATTGTAACCTGAACCCAGATCCACATTTTGTAAGTCGCTCCTCTCCCAAATGAACTAAAACCCAGCCCCAGACCCAACCATCACACAGTCTGAGCTGCAGGTCTCCAACAGCCAAAGCCTGGAGATCTGGCTTTCTACACTCAACGGGGTTTTGGCCAAGCCATCGTGCTCGGCCGCTGGTGCCCTCTGTCACTCTCGCCCCACACCGCCCAGTGCCCTGCCGTGGGCCCACTCTGCCCCACTCGAGAGCTTGCTGTTGCTTCTTGGATCTGTTGATCCAAGCATGCACCTGGATCGCTGACTCAAGGTGGAGATGCCCGTTTGGTGTCTGACGGCACGTCCCCATTTGCTCCAGCAGCCATGGCATCCCCAGCACTGTGACCAAGCCCTGCTTTTCACTGCACCGCCTTCTCCCTGTCCTTGCAGGCTACAGTTGCAGCTCCTGGCCAAAGCAAGAAGCCTGCCCCAACAAAAAACCAAGTGGTTCCATTCATGCCTGCAAGCCAAATATTGACAGCGACTCTCAGTTTTGTGCCAAAGCCGCAGGGCTTGTTTTGAAGGGCACAACCTCCAGGGCGGGTGAAGCCCCCCATGCCCTTCACGAGTCCTTGCAGAAGTGGCAGACTCCCTTTTCTTCCTTACAGCTCCGTTCTCTAGGACAGAAAACTAAACCTCGCCCACCCCTTACTGTCTCTTCTGAATGTGGATTTTCTTTATGGCAGAATCACATTTGGCAAAGAAAGGTTAGCCCCATCCCCATAAAACCGCCCCGTCACAGGCATGTCATGCATTTCAGACAGCTTGCAAGGCTGACTAAACATTTACTTTTGGATGGCTCATTTCCAAAGTTCAGAAATAGATCCTCATCCACAATAAAAGAGTGCCTGGGTGTGCCGTCGGATGGCTTCATTGCCCCGTTACAGCATGCCTTCCCCCCTCTCGGGGTGCCGCCGCTGCCCGGCGCTGAGCTCGCTGCCGCGTCCCCCTCTCAGGGCAGACCTGCAGATAGGCGAGGCCTTATCCCCTAGCTGGATTATTCTACATAGGTATTTGACAGTCATTTTTGCATCATCTGATCTTGGGTCCTGTTAGGCTGAGGTAGGTGACTAATGCATGTGGGTCTTGATTGCTTTCCCTTTCCCAGTGGGCACCCAGCCTCTCGCCAACACAGAATGGGATGAACTGGCACAGCTGGAGAAGGGCAAATGGGATTTGCTCACCCTGGATGCTGTAATAGTCAAGGCAGTGTTAGTGTTTTGGAAACCTTTCGAACAATTTAGCTCCACTGCTATTCAGAGCACTTTGCGCCACGGATGTAGTTTTCTACCTATTGCAGATTCTTCCCTGCCACAGCTGAACCTCCATCCCCAAGAAATAAAACAATTAAAAAAATAATAATCAGGCTTTATATAAAAGCACAGGAAAAACTTTATGAATCCTTCACAGGCCAAGAGACTCCACTTGAAAAGTGTTGCCACACAGCACCCAGGCAAAATCAAAATGATGCAACTTTTGGTAGGGTGGACAGATTACAATCGGGCAATTACACATCCCAGACCGTGTAATTGCATGCAATGAGAACACGCGTGGGTGTAGTGCGAGGCGTGAGCCTGGTGTCACCAACCACAGGCTCCTCCGGTTACCCTAAAGGAGTCCTTCAACAAATGGTTTCAAATTTCTTTTTCTAAACATCAATAGGTCCATCTGGAAGCAGATCTCTTTCTGCCATGAAAAGTAATTCCTGGAAGACTGGGAAACATCCAGGACCACACTGGGAAACATCAGCCAGAAGAATCGATCCATCATCTGTCTGATACCCAACTGTGTCTGGAGAGTCAGAAAAGAGAGGGAAAGAAACCCATCACACACAATAGAGATAATCTGTTACACAGCTTTATATCAGGAAAGAGCTTTTCTGAGCTTCTGTAGGAAGTAAGCTTAAACGTCTGATGCATGAGCATCCTCAACTTTAATAACCATTATTGCCTTTCATCCCCCCTGCTTTTAAAGTCTGAGAACAGCATTTAAGACTCTGGCCTCCTGTAAGCATTGCTCAGATGCTCCCCAGATGCCTTTTCCAAGGGGATTTCTAATTATTTGGGTTTTTTAAAGAAATATCCTGCAGGAATCTTTTAGGTTTCTGGAGGTTTCCTTCCTTCCTCTACAAATTTCTTTACCCAGAACTTGATTTAAAACCAAACTCAAAGGAAACACTTCCAATGACTTCAATATGTCTCAGATCACATACCCTAGGGTAAAAGAGAAATGAACCAAATCCCATAAAAATAAAGATGGTGCAGATTTCAAAAGGATTCACAGTGAAGTTTTGTAAAGAAGTGATTAGTCCAAAAGTTTCAGCCTAGAATATCACGGAATATAGGAACATTTAGTGAGACTGAGAAAGTTAATACTGCATACAGACCACAGAGGATTAGATATATAATCCCTCCCCACCAAGAAAAATAAACTAAAATCAAAGCAACAATTGCTGTAATAACAAGTAAACAAGAAAAACTCAGATGCTCAAAAATATTCAAAGTTTTCAGATCCTAAACTACCTTAAACGGACCAGATTTCCAAAAGTGCTGAATTCCTATCCTATGAAAATCCACGTTAGACATCCCCAAGTGGGAGACTGAAAGAAAAATCACAGTCATTTCTGGAAAGCCTGATCGCTGTGCTTCTGCTGTAGAGGGCAGCTGGAGAGCAGAGCAGAGCCCCTTACGTGTTTGTAAAGCAAAGCAAGTTATTCTAATGAAAGTATAGGGTCTGTGTCTCTCCCAGGCCATCCAAGCCACCTCCCAAGCAACAGTTAATCACGAGACATGCTACTCCTCCAAAGCTGCTGCTCCATATCCCCCAAAATGGGATACGACCCTACAGGGCATGTTGTCCTGCCTTCTGCAAACGCCGGCTGAGCAAACTGGGAGTGCTTCTGCGTGTGCTATGGCACAGGCCCACTGCGGGCTCAACACACAGTGCTATGCCCTGTGCACGGATAGACCCTCACCATGGTGTCCGGCCTCTCAGGTCGCACCATTAGCGTTGCCCTCCTCTTGGATGAGCATCTCTGCTTGCCAGCAGTGCTGAAGCCCGTCTGCTGCACCACGCGGCACAGCACAGGGCTCAGCCCGAGCGGTCGGGAGCTTGCAACCTGAATGCTACTGAGAACGTTTCTGATGCTGGAAATACCTTCTCCCTTGGCTGTGATAACCCATGGTTAAAGAGACAAGCCCCAACAAGCACTGGGGTTAGCCTGGAAATGGCCATTCAGAAACTCCTTTGCCCTCTGGCCGCTTTCACTGCCTGAATGCTTCACATACCTTCGGCTCTCGCCGGCTGGTGGAGTGGCTGTGAGCAGGGTTTCAGAAAGAGACTGCAGGGAAACGGAAACCCTGGGTGGGGCCGCGGAAGCTGGTGTAGTTCGTGCAAAGGTCACACCCTTTTTATTTCCCTCTGAGCACCCCATCCGAGCAGCCTAGCCTTCACTCAGGGCCACGGTGAACCGGCACCCCCTGACAACGGGGTGTTGCATCTCCCCATCCACCCGCCAGCCTCCTGCTCGTCCCATCAATCTGGCAGCAATGGCCAAGAGAAGCACCGGGGAGGGTTTAATACCCAACCCCAAACTCCTCCGAAAGGGCTGCTTTTCCACCCATCCCTTACAGCAGCCATATTTCAGGCAGGAGGAAAACGGGAGAGCAGCAGTGATTTGAAGAGGTTGCACCTGAAGACATTGCAAGACCCATCCCTGGCAATGTAGCTGAAGATCTTCAGGTCCTGGGAGTCGTGCAACACACAGAATATCCTGTAAATGGGATCATGCATGACGAGCATTTTGTTCTCGTCCCAGGCCCATTCTTTCTTCCCCCTTGGCAAACGAAGGTCCATTTTGGAAATACTACTTCCTTCCAGCCCAAGCCCCTTGATGCCCCAATCTTATTGCCCCAGATGACCCAATACATCTAAAAGCACGAAGCCTTTCTCCCACAGAGTTTCACTCCTCAGCTCCCCAAGTCGTAACTCCTCTCAGTCCACCCTTCACATGCCAAATCCGCACATTTCCGTTCACCCCGACCTTCCCTCCCTCCCTTGTCTGATAGTCCTTCCCACACACAAGCACCACATCCTTCCTGCCCCAACCTCACCGCAAGGCTGGGTTCGTTCACTGAAGCAGAATGAAATGTAAGCATGACCCTTTGAATCCAAAGGATTAGGAGATGTAAAGGAGAGAGCTGTCCATACGGACATGTGCAGGCATGAACGGAGGGAGGTTGTGCCACCCCACGATGCCCTCCAGATCCCTCTGCCAGCTCTTGCTGGGCTCAGCTCTGCAGCCTTGCACTTCAGCTCCCGGCCTCTGGGACTCCCCCACCACCGAGCTCTAGGGCCGGCTTTTTTCTGGTTTTTTTCTGTTTTTTTCTGTTTTTTTCTGGTGCTTTTTTGAAACAGCAAAAGGCTGGCACTTGCTTTTGATAAACAATTAAAAAAAAAAAAAAAAAGAAACAAGCCCAAAAAATGGGATGGTAGCTGGGCTCACAAAGACTCTGCCTGCTCAGGACACCAGGGGATGAAGAAGAGAATACATCCAGGAAAAACTGGATGCGTTCCTCCAGGTTAGTAGATATTTGCATGAGCACACCTTGTGGTAGAGAGAGTCTGCATCCCAAAGGCTGCATAATCTAAACAGCAATATTGTAAATGTATTGGGAGAGGGAAGGAAAAACCACCTCATTGCCCCATATTATGCATGAGGAACACCAGTGCAGAGGGATGGGACGACTCACTTCTATCACAGGAAAATTGCGGCAGAGCCAAGTCCCAAATCCCAATTCAGGGACTTAACCACAACCTGTTCTGTGCTTTCTATTTTCTGTTAACAAAAAACGCAGTACTTCCCTGGATTTCAACCCCCAGTGATACTGCTGGATTTGCTGCCCAGTCGTGAAATATTCCAGGAGTGGGAAGAGCAGATGAAGCTCCAGTGAGTCATGAGCAGACACTGCCTCATTGTGCAACCTGCACGGTGAGGGGCACGTTCAGCCCTCCGACGCTGCCCCTGCTAGCCAGGCCAGACCCAAAATACCTTGTGCCTCTCCATAAAATTCCGGGTTTTGGGGCTTGTTTTTTGGTTTCGTTTCCCATTTTTTCACTTATTACTTGGGGCTGTTAGGAACACAGCTCACAACCGACCAGGCAGGGCACTGTGCCGCACAGAAACCCAGCACTTCCAAAGCATCGGGCCGAGGGGAGCGGTGTTCAAACATCCATAATTGTTTAGCAGAGGTAACTTCACAAACACACGCGCTTTTGATTGCGATCTAGCCACCACGCGCACAAAACAGGGTTTCGCTCACCCGCCGCCCCCTCACTTTCTGACTCCAGGCATGGGGCGGCGAGGCAGGGCAGCCTCCCCCGGCGCACAGGAGCGATGAAAGCTGGAGAAGGCAGCGGGGAAATTTCCTTAGCTCCCCCATAGATATTTCCCCCCCGCCTTTATTTCCTAACCATCTGTCTGCTGGGGTGACCACTGCCAACCCACGAGGGACACCAGGCAAACCATGCCAGGAGTCCCTCTTCCCGTGGCTCTGGTGCAAGTCAATTCCCAGCAGCCCCCAAACCTCCACTCTCTGTCTAAGCAGCACAAACCAGCCCCACGAGGAAGTTCTGGATACTTTCTCCCCTTTTTTTTTTTTTTCCCCAATGCTTTTTCGTCATGGTTTCCCTGGGAAGATGAAGCAGCTAAGCCAAAAGGGCAGAGATGCCCAGGAGGAAGGAGGGTGCTGGGGGGAGAAGGGGCAGGTGGACATCCCCTGTGAGCTGGCACAGCCGCGCTCACAGCCCTCCCGCCAAAGCCCTGCAGAAAGGTGAGTAGGAATGAGAGTTTCGAAGGAAAACGAGGAGCTCCTGACAAGGCTGAGGAGGGGGTTGCCAACCGGCACCCCGTTAGCTCAACCCAAGCCCAGCCCTCCTCAGCCATACCCCTTACCCTTGAGGGCAGCCACAAGGCTTGGGCTCTCCCTCCCATGAGCTGCTGGCTCTTGCCCGGAACCCCACTCTCCCTCCCTTGGGAAAGGGCCCCACCTATGGGTGAAGGACCAAAGAGGAGCTCTCAGCCCCATCATCGTGCCTCCCTCCACCGAAGTTCAGACCAGGGGTTGTAGGGAGAGGATGGAAGAGCCAGGTTTACTGAAGGTCTGCAAAGGGGGAACGAGGGTACCTTTGCAGTGTCAGTGTGGTCTTCCAATGGGTAAATAGGAGAAAGCCAGTGGACCCAAATCTAAAATTGGTGGCCTAGAAGTGGTAGGTGGGGTAGAGGTTTGCAGGAAGGAAAGGCTGGGGATGAGCGTATGTTGCGTGAAGGCAGCACAGACAGGGGAAAGCGCTCAGGACCTGCATCCTGGTGACTTCTGGTATGTTCGTGATCCAGCATCAAACTCCAGGACTGTGATCACAGGCACAACGTGTTGATGGCCAGAGCTAGTGCTTTGGGACTCAGGTGTTAAGCAAGCAGAAAGCTTGCGAAGCAGTCTGTTCCCTGGGCTGTTTCAGACCTGCTTCATGAGGAGGTAAATGGTGCTGTAGAAGTGCCTGTGCCTCTCCATCAACCACACAGACTCTGAACAGCAAATTTAGGTGTAGCTGTCTCCACTGTAGATGTCTAAGATTAGGTGAACTCCACCCAAAGTGCACTGAGGCATTTCTCAGGTTCAAGAATAGGTTAAACAAGTCACCAGAACTAGAAAGCTCTGGTGCTGTGAGTAAAGGAGAGGAGAAAAGTGCCCTAGACCTGAACTCTGAACCAATAAGTTGTGGAGGGATGATGTGCATGATCCTCTATCCAGACCCAGTTAACATAGACCTTAGAGACAAGCTTTGGTACCATGGCTTCCAAAACTAAGATTGTTGTCATGCAGAGTAAATGAGAAAAAGAATCTCTGGATCCTGTTTTGTTTTGGTTTATTTTTCCACAGAAGGCCACAGCTGAGGTCCTCTGTGCCTTCCCCAAACCATCAGCTCCTTGACAAACAGCCCATTCACTATTCCCTCCCCATCTCTCCCAAGGCACCAGAGAGCTCGACCGACGGTGACAGACCGCGTTGCAGCTCGTGGATGACTTGCTGGCAAGCAGAGACCACCTCCCTCTCCCCAAAGTCCCTTGACACAAAGGACAAAGCAACGCCTGTACAAGCATCACTGATCCACGCTGCTTGGCCAATCGACATCATCCCTGGCAGAGAAATACCACGGTTTCTACTGGAAGGGAGCAGGAGCAGCTCCCGGCAGCAGAATACCCTGCTTTGTCCCGAAATGGAGTGCAACCCTCTCACCCTTTGCCATGTTCCCACCCGCCTTCCCAGCTCCCAACCTTCAGCCCTTTCAACACCCACAGTCTTTCCACTCTGCCGTGAAGCAATGAGAAATTCCCTGCCAGAGGACATTGTTCAAATGGGTTATTGAAAAGAAATGCAATTCCCTACTCCGGGCGAACAAGCTCCTTCTTTTCCCCTTGAGGAAGAAGGATAATAGCACAGCCAGGAAAAAAAAAAACTATCCCCAAAGCCTGCTGTAATAATATTAAATAAGAGACCAAAGGGGTTTGGCCAGGAAAATCCCAAGTTCAAAAGAATAATTGCTCCAAGAGATTTAAGCCTACAGCTGAGTCACTGAAATGAAGAAACCTCTCCTTGTCCATAGAAAGCAAACAAATCTTGGGTCATGCAGCAAAGCTTCTGTACGTCCTTGTTAGAAAGAAAGGAGAAAGAAGCCAAATGCAATTAATCATACTCCCAGAAGAAAGGATGAAATCTCTGTAATTAACTACCTAGGCTCATCTTTCCACTTTTGAAGACTAATCCAGCCTTCTTCTTTCACCCTTCACCCACAGCGCTGCCACAAAAGCCTACTACAAATACCATATCACTTCTCTCCAGGGGTACACACTCACCTGCAGCCTGTGGTCCCCTAACAGCTTTCCAGTAAGCGTACAGGGAGGGGGGAAGACGCGCAGAGGGCAAACAGAGCTCCTTTTCATAGTCATCTTCTGTGGATGAGCTGTGATGGAGCTTGCAGACTCTCCAAGAACCTAGAGACCTCGACTGAACTACAGGAGTTATTTTCAAGTTAGGTATTTTGTATCCACAATCCTGATCCAACTGATCATTGACCAGAAAACACCAATTTTAAAAAAGAAAAAAGCAGCATACAAACATGAAAACATTTTCCAAACGGTTAAGATTACAACTGCTTGTGTTAATAAATTGGCTTATACCTGATCCTCGGGTGGTGTAAATTTGCCTGACCATCACCCTGTCCATAGAAAGCACGTTCTTCACAGCTGTACGCCCTGTTTGTACAGGGGTGGGTGGACAGGGCTATATATTAAGAGCAAGGTCTCCAGCAAGTAAATTTGGTAGGGTGAAGCCAGCTGGCAAGCAGCTCCTTGATTTGCAAAAGGCAAAGCCGCATTTCACAGATGAAACATGTCCACGTCTGACTAAAAGTCACAATTCCTTTGCTACAGCTTCATTCAAAGTTTTGGAAAACATGGGGGGAAAGTGTAGTACTTCAGAGAGAGGAAGAGGAAGGGCTGGAGCTGGTGGCTGCAGCTTAGGAGCGGAGGTCAGCATCTGACATTCAGAAAATCTTATGCAAATCAGAACAAGCCATTCAACTTCCCTGGGGCTCCCTTAATAAATAAGGGTTGACAAATATTATTCCAACAATGAAAACAACAGCAGACCAGCTCTTTAGGTCAAGTACATCAATGGTAAATACAATACAGTGGAATAATACCAAAATGACATCAGCTGAGGAACTGAGACTGATTTCTACCCCTCTCTTGTATACAAACCACTGTAACATATGAATAATGCTGTCAACAACAGACGGGGAACGTGGGCCAGCTTTGTGGTGAGGGAGAGCGAAGAATGCAGAGTGGACAGAAATCTCCAGCTTTGCTCCATGACACGGCAGAAACGCTTATTTTCAAAGGAAGGAGATTGGGTCATTCTTCTATGAAAAAAAAAAATGGAAGCAATTACGCAGCTCCAAGTACAGCTGGAGCCTTCCTGTACAAATGTGGGAAACAGGGAGGGATGATTAACAGCCAACCTGTGGGATACAGGGCGAAGGAGCCTTGGGTGCGTCCATAATGCGACACCCACTCCTTTCCCTCCAGGTCACTGCTGCAGACACAGCCAGAGGCGCTGGGGATGCGCTGGGGGCTGTTCCGTGGCACGGAGCTGTCTTCATCTGCTCGCAGGGCTGAACTCCCACTCACCACCAATATCAGACAAAACACTAAAAATCAATAGACTGGCTCCTCTAATCTTTGCACAGAAATCTGGCAGAGGAGCTAAGGACGGTGTCAGAGCAAAGGTGGGATTTGGCTGTGGCAAAGGCGGCTACCAAACGCCCAGAGTGGCCTCTCTGTGCAGTCCTTCAGCCTGGAGCTGCTGTTTATAAAATCAAACCAACTCTCGGCACAGCAGGGTGGTCAGAAGGGTCCTGCCAGCGCGCTGGGCTTTGTCCCTTGTTAATGGGAATTCCCACCATCCTTCCAGGGGGGATGCATAGATCCTCGTGGAGAAAACCAAATGCTGCCGGCAGACAGGCTGCTTTCCCCAGTCCTGCTATGGGATGGCAGGAACAGCCCCAAAACCTCCGCGACGGGATGCTCCAGCGGCAGCATGTGAACTGCGAGCCGAAGCTGCCCTCCGCCGGATGCGAGGGAAACAACCCCCTGCGACGGGAAAGTCGAAAGCGATATCGGTTTTCAGGTGCAGGTCCCTTACTTTCCCATAATTAGGGGCAAGGTTCCCTTTTCTCAGTGTTACGTTGCACAAAGCCTAAGGGCCAGAAACTTTCAAAATAAGCAGCGAGCTGGGGAGCCTGGAAGCACCTTGCGGTCTGACAGCACCAAGCCCTGACATCCAGAAGCCGGGCTGCATTCAAGCGTCTCTAACTAATTAACTGAAACAGGGGATTCTCTCCCACTCCTGATTTTTCTATAAACCAGCGACTGATGCACACGCTGGAAAGTGAAACCCCATAAATTTTTGCTAGATAACAATGCTACTTGAATGTTGATGTTTAAATATGGGCATATAACCAAAGATGAAGCTGAGAACTGAGGTAACCTTTACTTTCAGGCAGTTAACACACAGAAGGGATACAATCACTGTATTTGATTAAAAATGATACCTATTAAAACCCCACTCAACCATCAACATCTATAAATACTTTAAAATCCTGAATTAGTTAATATTATGTACATGCCCAATTTTCATTTTATGTAACCATATAACAACTACAAAATGAATCCTCCTAGCTAGTCTTGTGTCGATTGGCCAACACGGAACAGGCACCAAGCACAAAAGAATTAAGGAAAACCTTTTCGGGTTTCAGGCAAGAGGAAGAAAACTCCTGAGATTGTCTGCAGCAATTAATTTGGCCCAACACCGCCACGGTACAGCAGCAAACAGAGTTTTCAGGGGCTACTCCCTAAGGCGGCGAGGTTAAAATCTTCTACTCAATTAACCTTGCAAAGATTTGAGATGCAAAGTAGCATCACTGCAGCACCTGAATGCATGTGGATGCACAACAGGGTTCAGAGACCGACGCACGACGCCCAGCACCGTAACTGAGTGTGCCCTATGAAAAATGCCCAGGTGACACAGCACCACGTACAGTCCGCAGTGCTTATGGCGCTAGGAAAAGGATCATGAAAAAAAAAAAATCAGTGACATCTGACTTAGCTGCCTGAAGTTCATGAAAACTGATTTTTAATGAGATAGCATTGCTGTACAACTGAGGGGAGTGGGGCCCAATTCCTGAAAACCAGAGCTCCCCCTAATGATTTTTAACTTCTATCCTACGCTGTAGAGCAGCTATAATGCTTGCAAAGATTGCAAAAAGTTATTTCCATGCTAACCAGAATCTGCAGAAGCAAGTGTCCATAATCAAAGAAGCAGAGCAAAATAAACGCTCAAAAGTTCACAAGGGATATTTTTTTTTTTCCCCACCAGAGAAATGCTGGGGAATCTTCCAGGAAGATCACAGCCACCTGCACTTCCCTGCCTGCAAAGTTCTCCGACACACCACACCTTTTGACCTTCCTTTACTAATAATGAACAGAGACCGGTAAATACAGTAAGATCAGGCATTTCTTTCCTACTGCAGCACAGAAGAGAAGGTGGCAGCCCACTACAAGGTGCCAGGCTGTGGAAATCAAACAGGGAAGCAGCAGGCATGCTTCATCTTGCTGCGACAGGGCTAGACCTCCTCACTCTTTTCCCCCACTCTCCCAAGCTTGCTTTCCCCTTTCCCAAGGTCTTACATTGAGCATCCCCCAAGCACCCCAATTTCCCCACGAGTTTCACACCCCTCCCGGTTTCCATTTCTCGGTTGTTCAACACCGTTTCTTAAAAGCAAGTGATGCAATATGGGCTGCTTTTCAGCACGCTCAGCTCCAAAGAAAAGACAACTGGGAGACAGATAGACTCCATTTCTCACTTCAACTTGTTTTTAAATCAGTTTAAGTAGACAGAAGATGAGATTTTCAACGAAGTCCCCTTAAAAACACTGGGAGTAGTTCTTTGTAGCAGTATGGAAAGCCAGATTTTGAGTTCTGGTACGATCCTCTACTGCCACCAGCAGTAAGATACCATCAAAAGCTGGGGGGGAAGCAAAACACCCCTTAGCAGCTCCCTCAATGGTTGCAACAAGGCCAACACCGAACAAGTGGACCACTCACCCAAATGCGGTGGAGAGGACACCTCCCAGGGCAGAGCCAATGATGATGCCTATTCCAAAGCAAAGACCCAGCTTCCCCAAAGCGTCAGCGCGTTGGGAAGGAGTCGTCAGGTCTGTAATAAGCTTCTGAGCACCTGCAGGGAAACAAATCCCTTGATAGAAGCTTGTCACAGGGTCTGAGCAGTGGGTATAAGTGTTTAGGCCACAGGAACAGCACCTGCCACAAAACAGTCCTTGCAACCCCAGGGCAAATGCTCGTGCACGCTGCTGAGTGGAATTGGTTCAGCTCGTCAGTCGCAGGAAACAAAACACTCAAACCACTCAAATAAACCACGTCACAAGTGGCAAGAAGAGCCTTAACACCCTATCAACTTGAGTCCTCTTGCACGAGTTACACAGACTTCTGGTAGCTAAAGGTTGTGATATGGTTTTTACTAGAAACATCTAGGAAAGGCCAACTAAAGCAGAACAGCTGGTGAGTAATGGAAGGTACATTTGTAACCACCTTTCGTTTTGACTAATATGCTCATTTTACCAGAAGAAAGGGAAAAGCTCTCCTATAAAATATCCTGGTTACAAGAAGGCAGCTGAGAAGCTTGGGGTAGCACTGCTGCCAGCAAGTATTCATCACCCGCATCTGAACGGTGAAGTCCAAGCAATTTGCTCAAGATCATACAGGAGAATGGACCTGGGACTACAGGCTACCAGCCCTGCTTTCCATAACCAATACACCTGCTGCTTCGTGTTCTCACCATTTCACCCCTGACAACCATCAAATGTTCCTCCTGGCTTCCTTCATGCTGTTGAGCCTGTTGACTTCCAGCAACATGAGCAAGAAGAGAGGAATCGGGCAAAAAAACCCATTTGGAAAGTCACTCCGCCCTGACCGACCTTACCTGGTAGCCCGTGCATGAACACTGCTGGCAGCCTGGAGAGGAAGAGGAGGGGGATGCTGGTGGAGATGGACATGACCAGGAAGAAGGCACTTCCAGACGCACAGGAGAGAATTAAGGCAGCTCGGGTGCCAAACTGATCCGCAAACCTGGTACAGAAATGGTACAAGGTTGTCAGAAGTGGGACCGTGCAGGTCACTACAAGCACGATGGATGGAGCTGCACGGTCACCTCACTCGCATTTATCCACCCCGGGAAGTGCTGATCAGATTCTCAGAAGTGTGCTGTTCCCAGAAAAGGACTAGATATTCAGAGGAGCTCAGCTCACTGGGTAACCACTCTTCACTGCTGACTACTTGCAAAAAAAAAAAAACCCCAAACCCCCATATACCTCAAACCAAGCCCCCCAAAACTGGAAGCCTTGCCTGGAGGAGCAGGAGTGCAAGGAGCAGTTCCCACCCGGGAAAGTGGGCACTGACACTTTGGTGTAACAAGGGAACGTGCAGACGGCTGCCACTGCTCAGCCTGTATCCAGACCCCTTGTAAGCCCAAGATAACACATTCTTGCTTAAATCCCTTCCACTGGCATTTCAATGAATAAATGTGATTTGTCTCTGAGCTGCTCAAGACCAGCCACAGGCAGAGGCAGTTTCGGCAGCTCAGCTCAATAATTCATTCAATATTATCACTTCAGAGCACATAGCACCCTCAAATTTTCCTTTGCGACTCTTAGAGTTGGCTCAGACCAGGGAATCAGGCTAGCTAATTTTTTAGTTCAGGTTCAATGGCAATAGAAGTTATTCCAGTGTCTTTCCAGAGGATGTTCAAAGCAACGTTTCTCATTCAGCACTACTTAAAGAAAATAAATAGCTAGCTTTCTATTTATGTTCAATAAAATCTTCACAGTAGTGACTCAGGTTTGCTTCTATTTGAGGAAAAAAACCAAAAGAGCCAGATGAGGTTTTGGTTCAGGTTTTATTCAACTCCAAGATACTTTAAAAAGCTAAGATGGACAAAGTCCAAGAGTACCACAGAAAGGGTTCTGAGCAATTTGGACTAAGATGACCATAAAATAGGTCTTAGATAAAGTTTTTCACTCTAATTCCTCCTTCCCTCTTTTTATTGAAGTTGCATATTACAGTTAGCAGATGAATGTTACCTTGCATAGCAATTAGCTGTGCTTACACTAAAGGGATCAACCGAAAAAAATGCCAAGACTGGTCTACAAAGCCAAGCATAAGTAATTAAAGGGGTTTGTGTTAAGGAAGAGGTACAGGTCAAAGCTTCTCTGCTTACATGAAAGCCAGGGAAGTTTATATTAGCTGTTTGTAACCCAAAGACCATGATTAACTAGATCGTCCAGGGCTTTTTTGGTTTTGTTCCTTAAGATCAAATTCAGTGCTTCGTCTGCTCATGGCTGTTTAGCAGCATCAGGCAAGAAGCACAAGGAAAACTGACCTAACCTACACATTTTTCTCTCTCTTATCCCCTTTTTCTCTTTAGCTACCTTCACACTGAGGTCAAAGCAGCCTCACAACTAGGAAAATCCTTCTTATCTCAAACCTACATTGCAAATTTTGGCTTCAATCTGGCAATATACACCTTCAGTCCCATCTACACCAGTGGGAGCCCAGACCCAGACAGATTCTGGTTTGCCGTTTTCCTTCCCTTCAGCATCTCTTCTGGACATCAGTGAATGACATGCACAGAGGAAAACCAGATTTCAGATGGCACCAGATCCAGAATCGAAATATTACTCTAGTTTTGTATATTAATAGAAAAAGCATTCAAATTGGGCCCTTTGCACCATCTCCATTCTTAGGAATGCATTTTCTTCCAAGCTGCACTGGAGAATTTAATGTTACTGTTATTAATTTTAAAATGTGTATTATGGCAGTGTCCAAGGGCTGTTGGAGATCAGATCCTTGAAGTGCTACACCCCACGTACCAGAGGATCTTGTAGAGCTCACAATCTACATCAACCGGAATGGTAAATCCCATGCAGGAAAACTGAGGCACACGCCAGCTCCGTAACCATTTATTACTTTGTTGATCAGTAGCAGGTCTAAGAAGAAAAGCTAGATTTTCTCAGCCTCATTTTAGTTTCCTATCACTGGATTACACTGCTCTTTCAATTTTTTTCTGCTTTTTGGGAATGCATTCCCCCACCACTCGAATTTTTTTGGGACGTTTACATTTTGTTAGGAACAGGAGCATGCGTCCCATGGGCTAGAGAGGCAGAAAACCCGAGTCTGTTCCGCTCTTCTCTTATTGTGATAGATGAGCTTAGAGATGCATCAGTTCTTAAAGATTCATGCAAGTCTAGCTTTGTATTAAATGCTGATGTAGATACAGTGAGATTCAGCTGCAGAAATAACACAACCCTCAATTATTTTCCTTGACAGCTCTACTTAACGTTAACAAATACCCTCTTTTTTTCGGTTTCCCAGTCACAAGACATTTCTAAGGTTACACATGGCTATAAAACGTTTGCAGGATTAAGCCGTTAGGACCTGAGCTCTGAGGACTCTGATGTTTTAAGCCTGTTCCCAGTATATCGTTACGCTTAAATGTGTGTCATTAAAACATAGCTAAGTTAATATAAGGGCTGCTGCTATGTTGCGGTATTTCTAATTACAGTATTTATTTTCCCCTTGCCCATTTATGAAATCTTCAAACATTTCAACAGGACCATGAACCAGAACTAAATGTTTTTTTATTAAAGTATAAAAATGCCTGGCCTTTTTCAGCTATGAAAAGGGTCATGAGAATTGTTCTCACTTACCTTCCAAAAATGGGACCTCCCACAAGCTGGAGGACACCAAAGGTTGTCTGCAGGTAGCCAAACCCCACTGAATCCAAACCTAGGCTCTTCGCCAAGTACTAAAAAAGAAAAAAAAAAAAAACCCAACAGGTCAGGGGAAATGAAGTATGCCTTATTTCTGAATAAAGAGCTTAATGTCTGTGTGGAGAGGACTACAGCTCCAAGCAAGCACTTCCTTCAGTTCCCCGTACCTACAGATGAAATGTTCATTGGGTTAGTCACAGGCTACTTAGTAAAGACCAAAAGGCTCCATCCCACACCATCCGCTAATGAAGATAAGAGGATGTGATCAAAACCATCAATTTTTGCACTAGGTGACAAATCTGAACCGCCCTTTACCTTTAGCAGTCCAACACAGCTGAACATTTTTGGGGGGTGGGAGGGATGAGGTAGATTTTAAGTAGCCTTCCTGCCTTCAGACCCCGCAGCTGGGGCAGCCCGAGCACCACCCAGGAGATGACTGTGGTAAGGTCTTGGAGCTATTGTTTAACGGAGCAAGCTGGGATCAATGCAAAACCAATATGGGCAAAATATTGCCTTTACTTATAACCTGGATGCTACATCCACAACCCAAGCTTGCAAAAAACCCACAGATGCACACCTTGAAAAGCCACAATCCTGTGAGGTTTTCTATTTAAAAATTGTACGCTCAAGCGGCAGCTATTTCTGATTCTTGTCTTTGTTTTGTGCCATCTGCTAAGAGTTGTTTACAACTCTCAGCCAAGTTCAGCTCTCAGAAGGTGTGGAGGTGCCCCAACTTTGCCCGTTTCCCCAGTACATGCTGTGCACCCAGGTCCCCAAACTCCCTGTAATTCATCGGTGATCAACTACACCAATCTCCCAAAAATAAAGTCTCTCCCAGCCTACAGGCTCAGGGCACCGTGGGCTGGTTTAGTCCCAGAAGGAGCAGTTTGCCTCTGGAGACACAAAACCAGCAGAGAGATCTCCCAGAAGGCACGGGCTCGCTGGAGGCAGGGGTGGACAAGCGTATCATAGATCCAGGAGCTCACGAGAGCAGGAGGACTGGCTGGTGGAAAAGGACCTGGGGGTGCTGG
>NW_009234615.1:462-2051 GCF_000690835.1 Fulmarus glacialis | reverse complement strand
TGAGGGGGAGTGAGCAAACGGCTGTGTGGCATTTAGCTGCCTGACGGGTTAAACCATGACAGAAGGAAGTTAGCTTACCCTAGCTTCTACTCTTAGTACATCACCAGCAATCTCATGTCAAATGGATTTTCACATTCTTTTAAATTGAGTGCCTCCTAACAACTGACTGGCAGGTTCTATGAAAAATATAGCTATAAGTTTTACATTTTAAAGCATCTAACATTTAGGGTTTAATTTTGCTTTTTTCAGTTCTATTTGTTTCTCTCTTTTCTCCAGCTATATAAATTCTATGACTCCAAATTCTCTGCTTAAGTCAGTAACACTCTCCCAAAACCACAAACATGATTCAAAATTTTAAGGAAATATCTAAGGAAAAAGATGAGCCTTTCCTTATTTCTTATACCCAAGAGTTCTTATTCAGGTCTCTTCTTCTCGATACCAATGAAAAGTCAGTATGTTAAAGATAGTACAATATATGCCACAGAATGGCATGAGGGGAATTTTGCAAAAAATTATATTCTCTTATTCCTGAGAAAAAGTTGTAAATATAAGTGAAGAAGCAGGTGAGAAAGAAATACAGATTTTTTTTTTTCTGTAAAAAGTAATTCCAAATAAGTGACTTATGGTCAAATAACTGAGATTCAAGGGAAAGAAAGTAAGTTTGCAAATAATAGCTCAGATACTGTTAAATCATCTCTAAATTGCAATTATGTATTTTACGTATACACTTACTTGCACACATAAAATTGGATTTACATATAGCTTAGAGGTGGCCCTGAATCATAGGGTTTAAATCTGGAGTCAAGCCTAAATCTACACACCCAGAAAGCTGGGGGAAGCAGGGGATTGAATACAGGGATTTTTGGTCTCATTTCCTGTACAAAATAAAGTAGATGTGATTTTAAGAGAGAGAATAAGTCATATGAGAAAGCAGAGTCAAAGAGATTTCCCTTTAATTCACAGAAAAGTATATGTAAGTATAGAGTGAAAAAAATCTCATCATTTGATAACATGTCATGAAAAAAACCAAGGTCTAGAGGAATGAGAGAAATTCACTGATTTGCGGTGTTAGCAGTACTAAAATAATTAAAAGACAGATCAAGGAAAAACAAAACACAAAAAATATGAAGTTAAAAATGTCATGGCTATTCTTTGAATATATGACATATATCAGATGTACAGCTTTTTAGCAAACTAATAATTTAGATTTAGTAAATATATTAGTAACCATCTTCTCAAAAAATAGGAGATACGTATCTAAATTAAATTAATATAAATCAGCCCCTAGATGTCATTGTTGCAGCTGAAATATCACTTAATACAGAACTTGCCTTGTAGTAGAAAAGGCTGTGTAATGCAAAATAAACCATCTAATTAATATAAATTCTGCTCATTTTTAATACCTCAATGACAAAGCACAAAGAACTCTGAGACTATAACAAAAAAGATAACTAACTCTAACTATACAAACGGGTATACGACGTTCTGGTTCTGACAGCAGGTAAGCACAATCACTTCAAAGGACATTCCAATCCAAACCTCTGTTGTGGTTTAACCCCAGCCAGCAACTAAGCACCACACAGCCGCTT
>NW_009234615.1:0-352 GCF_000690835.1 Fulmarus glacialis | reverse complement strand
AAAATAATGATAATGATAAAAGAATATACAAAATAAGTGACGCACAATGCAATTGCTCACCAACAGCCGACTGCTGCCCAGCCAGTCCCTGAGCAGCGGTCACTGCCCCCCAACCAACTCCTCCCAGCTTATATACTGAGCATGATGTTATATGGTATGGAATTCTTTGTAAGTCCTATCAATGTTTTCCTCAATACTAAAAACATTGACATTTCATATTGTTAACACATCTCTAATTCTACCTGGAACAGCTGTACATGTTCTCTCTATATATACAAAAATTTAATTTTTTTTTTTTTAACTCTTACAAAGTTTTTGTTTTCTACAATATCTTGTAGCAACAAGTTCCAGA
>NW_009234614.1:453-969 GCF_000690835.1 Fulmarus glacialis | reverse complement strand
TGTCGTTGTGAAGATGTCGGTGGCTTTCAAGTCAGTGTTTCTTTGGCGATGAAATGACGTTCTTTTAGTCCGAGAGGTTCCCCTCTGCCCTCCTGCCCCCCCCAAAAAGACAAAAACCAGGCAAGTAGCAGAGCATGGACCCCCCCCTTGTTTTCCCAGTGTCTATTATTGCCTCATTCAATAAATTGTTACAAATGTGTCTACCCATGTGTCCAGCTCTCCTGTTTTGGGGGTATTTGGGGGCGTTTTGGTGTATCCTGCCATCCCTCCCTAGGCGGGTGTTTCGGGGCTTGGTCCCGCACCCCCCGCCCTCCCCACGCCGGCTCCGCTCTGCCCTGCTGCGACATTGGGGCCGGAGAGGAGCTGAGCAGGGCTGGGACGATTTTGGGGCTTAATTCTTCCTTTGTGCAATTTCTCTCATTCCTTTTTACTCTTCCAGCAACAACCCAGGGGCTGAGTGGAAACCATGGGGGAGTTTGAGCATCTCCCCCCCCGCGCTCCCACCCAGGGGCTGAG
>NW_009234614.1:0-286 GCF_000690835.1 Fulmarus glacialis | reverse complement strand
GCTCCGGCGCGGTGAATCCTGCAGGTTTCTTGTAGCCTGGGGCAAGAAAAAGAGCGGAGGAAGGCTGGAAGGACGGACAGATGGACGGAAGGAAAGGAGGAACGTGGCTGCTTTACCGGAGCACCCGTGGATGCTCACGGATATCCCTGGCCGAGCTCCATGTCCCCAGACGTGAAAGATGCTGCATCTGCCGGGAGGGTGACCCGGGGGTCCGGGGACCCCAGTTCATCCCCCGGCCGGGCTGGGGTGCCCTGAAGGGGGCCCAGATCTGGGAGCACGGCCTTGG
>NW_009234613.1:8178-21243 GCF_000690835.1 Fulmarus glacialis | reverse complement strand
TCTATGATTCTATGATTCTATAATACAAATAAATACTCTGTTTCCACTGACTCTGGCCTGTCCCTGTGAAGAGTTAGCACTAAGCTCTCCTCCCCTGTGTCAGCTGTGGGGAGGAGGAAGAAGAGACCCTTTAACCAGTTCTGCTAATAGTCAAATAAAACATCACACAAACTGGGTGAACTGCCTCCATCCACCCACAGATAGCCCATCTTCAAATGCTACTGGAAACAAGTTGAAATGGAAGATACTGGCACCTGCTGGTAATTTACATGATGTCCACTTGTTCAGGGCTTGACTTGGGACTACTGTAGTGTCTTGGTACCAAACATGTTACTGGATAGACTGTTTGTATCCAGCTCTTGGTCCACAGCGGCTAAAGAATGAGATCTAAAAACGTGCCCTGGAGGATTGGCTGAAGCTGGGTCTGGGCCCAGCTGCAGCTGTGTCGTGGTGGGAACTGCTGGGCAGCTCTACTATGGTTCCGGGAGCTGAGGTCCCACCTGAGGTCCTGGAGCATGTGTTGTGTGAGGCAGTGGGGAGGGAAGGAGGGAGGTGGCAGTGCTGACAGCCCTGTGCTGGAAGCTCAGTCCTTTCCATGCTGGTCTACATCGTGGCTCCATCACAGCCTGCAGGGAGAGAGGCAGGGTTGGGAATTCAGTGCCTTTCAGATGGCTCTTGGGTCCAACAGGAAAAGAGGCTGCAAGAACACTGGAGGCTTCATGTACATGGATTAGACTGAAAAGTACCAGTAATTACCATTTAGGGTAATAATATCTGAGAGCTTTACTGAGATGCAGTAGCCTCACCATCACTTGGTCTTTAAATCAAGGTAACACACTTTTCAGAAAAAGATGCTCAGGCTAAGTCAGCATCTGTGGGGCTGCTGGAGATAGTCCAGGGCAAGAGTCTGGTGCTCACAGGAGCTCAAACCAGCACCGATCTCTTCTGGTCTCTAAAAGTCTGCTCTAGGCTAAAGGTACAACCTGTAATATTCTTCCTGGTCCAATTTTACCCTCAAACAACATTATGTTTTGTGTCTTCTCTTGGCTTTTGAGTGACACCTGTTGGTCAGACATCCTCTTGCCATGTCAAACTGGCCTGAATTTCATTTCCGTTCGCTTATGGGAGTAATGGTATTCTTTGCCTGTCTTCCAGTTTATGCCATCAGCATAGCTCCCATGAACACCCAGCCAGTACATCCCATTCAGGTTGGAGTAATGGCAGTCATTGTACCACCACGCTCCCTTGTATTCTGTGGCACAGTTGAAGGAGCTCATGTCGTTGTCCTGGTCTGTTGTTGAAAATGGCATGTCCTTGTGGTATGATAAGGAGTCTCCTGCAGAGAGTACACGTTCACAGTTACTGCAATAGAGAGCACAAAAGGGAACCTAATGTCTCTGTACACCACTGCAGGGCATCAGTGGGCCTTGCTGGATACAAGGCAGATTTTATAAATCCTGCTGTTCTCTTTGTTGCCCAGGTTTCCTCCTTGGTCCTGGAGAAAAGGAGTATCCTGAGCTCTGCCAGGACTGCTAAAACACACAGAGTACCTATCTATGCCTGTAAATCAAATGGGCTAGATTCTGCTTGCAGTTACACGGGTGTCACTTCTCTTGCACCACAGATTCTCTGCAGTCATACTGAGGTCTGGACTATCAGACAGGGTTGCAGTGTACAAAGCCACATAAACCCAGAGCACCTGCTATCTCAGGTGTTGGTTTCACTCATTCCTGCAAGAGAGGTATTGGATTTTGCGGAGGATTTATTTGCTTTTTAAAGAAAAACAAAACATCAGGCATCAAGAGGATGCAGTGCTCAATACTGCAAGTATTGAACAGCACCCAAGCTCTGGAAATGCCAATCCTTGCAGGCAAATATTTCTTTCCAATGTAACCAAAAGCAGAACTTTGCCTGGCTGCTGCAGAGCCATTGGGAAGGTTATGTTGGATCAGGTGCTGCTCAGGACCAGGCTCCACATTTGCTGCTAAACCATGTGGCTGGGCTTGTAGGTAATGCTCTGGGTCACACTCTGTGGCTGATGGGTGTCCCTGTCCTTCCCTGCATCCAGAGGTCACTCGGCACCTAGGGTACTATGGCCAGTTTTAAAAAATTGACCCAAAATGTAGATGGTACAAGGAGTTTGCATGATACAGCTCTGCTCTATAAATGCTGAACACTTCTGAAATGCTCTAGAAAACAGCCTTTTGCAGTGAACTGCTGCTCACTTACCAGCGTTTCCACCAAGGAAGTCTCCTAGAACCAGTTTGTATTTCTCAGACTCTCCTAAAACTCTGAATGAAGCATACTTGGCAAAATAGTAGTTGTTTTCAAAGTCTCTCAGGTCAATGCGGAGTTCACAGGGTCCTAGAAGAGAAGGTGGACAGCGGTGGTGCAGGGCTGATGGTGAGTACGCACCTGGATTTCAGGATGGAGGGTTTAAGGAACCCCGAGCTAAGTTGAGAGGAGCTTCCACTACTTGAGAGATTATGATTTATTTGAAATTCCTGCAGAACCTCCTGTACCTTTGATGGCTTTCTTGTGAAGCACCTTTTCTGATCTGCTGTTGGGTGGTCATGGGCACTGAGAGCTACACACCCAGGAGCCCTGCACACAACTGTGACTCCAAGGCTGTGTGTGAACAAGATGACTGCCATCACAACCAGTCCTAGTAGGAAGATGTGTTGGCCTATCTCCAGGATAGGTCACGCAGCCAGCTCATTCTCTTCCTGGCTTCTAGTTTTCCTTTTTTTAGAGTGCAATTCCATGGGCTGCAAGAGCCTGCATGCTGTTTAGGACTAACTGTTGGGGCCTCAGATGGATGTGAGAAGTTCAGAGTCCTTTAATGACCAAGTGTGGTACAGGGGTTGGACTCTTAGGGCCCCAGCTCAGGATGGAGGCAGACCTTACCCAGCGAGGTGAGGAAGTGGATGTTGTCATTCCCCAGCCAGAACTCCGTCAGCTGGTTGCCAAAGCCTTGTTTGTATGAGTCCCAATCTCGCAAGAAGTTCACTGACCCATCCCAGCGCCTCTGGAAAACCTGCAGGAAAGGAGACTCTCAGCCCCACCAGGCCACGTCCCCGAAAACATCCGCAGCACCCAGGTGGCACAGTCCCCCACAGCAAACGCTCCCCCTGCGTCAGGATACTCCTGCGGGTCTTTGTGGGCTGAACCCCAGAGGAATCCCTCACACACAGATCTCCTCCATCTGCTCTTGGTAATGAGGAGGAAATGATTTGCTGATTTAAGCAGGGACTGGGTCTGTGGTGCTCAGCCTGTTCTCAGAGACATCTCCCGGGAGAATCCCCTGCATCCACAGGGATTCACCCAGGCTTGCTGACGTGAACCTCAGCTGTCCCCTCAGTGTGTGTTTTCCTCCCTTTTTGTTCCTATTTTGGTGTCATACTTTGCAGCCTTAATAAAAATCACTGTAGAGACATAGAAACCTCCCTCTCCTCATCCTACTCACAATCCATCCTCCGCCGTCGGTGTCCATGTCACAGAAGACGGTGGTGGCATTGCAGCCTTGGGGGTAGATGGTGTACCAGCCGCTCAGGATCTTCCCTTTACCCAACAGCTCTTGGCAGTTCCTGGCTTCTGTGCAAACCAGGGGAAGAGATCAAGTGGAAAGAGTTATAATGTGCTCATTCACGCACTGCATCCAGGGAGCAGATCAGCCTCATGCCGTAAGCCGGAGGCTTTAAGCCCTTCAGCCTCCCAGCTGGCTCTTTGCACTGCAGGACTCTGATGCATACCTACTAGGAGCCAAACCCCGCTGCAGTTTCCGAGTCCGTATGTCACAGGGGAGATGGGCACCTTCTAAGAGATGGTCTAAGGTGCTCAGACTCCTCTCATCTGCAATGACTCTTTGGGGGGTCTAGGTGATGGAGCTGCTCTGAGCAGGATGACAAACTCATGATCCAGGAATTTGTCCAGGCTCAGGAATGTATGGGGGGCACAGAGAGTGTGTGGGTAGTTGGCAGCAAAGGAGTGGTGACACAGAAAAACACCTACCTGTAATACAGAAAACAGTGTTCAAATCATCCTCTATGGATTGGACAGACAGCACTTTTGAATGTATACATGTATTATGTATAAATTTATTTTTCCTCCCAAAACCCACACCTATGACAGAAGTTCAGATTCACAGATGCCAAAGGATTGACTGGAACAGTCCCTATCAGACATCTCAGCTTACAGCTGCGTCTGTGGCTTTCATAGGGGAAAGCACTGGGAGATGATCTGAGATGGTGGTGCTGGTGGTGGAGGTGTCTGAGTGTGCTGTATTTGATGAATGGACGCACAGCTGTACCGGGCTGTCTTGTGGGCATGGGTGTCCTTCCTAAGGGAGGGATGGTCCTGGACTTGGCCTGTTCCTTATTAGTCAAATGTTTTTACATGCCCAGGAAACATAAAAGGGCAGAGGAGTCCCGGGGGCAGCAAGGGGCCAGTTCAGTGGCATCCCAGTCTCTCTCTTTCAGGTGTTACAGCAGCTCTGATCTGCCCAAGCCTCTGCATGTGACTGTGGCCTTACAGCATCCAAATGTAGCCAGAGCAGGTTGTAGCTCTGCTTTGGCTTTAGCTCATGGAGACAGATGGGTCAACTGAAGCGTGTTTGTTTTCTTTTTTTCTTTCTTTTTTTTTTTTTTAAATGGTTAATCTGAGCACTATCACACATGTGAATTCTGTGTCTACTGAACCTGCCACTGCAAGCGTGGTGGTATAACTGCCTTTGAAGTAGCAGCATGTCTATAGAGGTTTTTCTAGTGGTTTCATCTGGAAACCAGGGCACTAAGGCTCTCAAAAACTAAGACAGACCTCCTCCAGGGCACACAGGGCAGGTGGCTCCAGTAGTGCTCAGAGGACATGACTTTCCTGGCCTGGCTGGATTACAGAGTAGACACACAGAAGCTGCATGTGGCTGTGAGAAACAAATGGGTTAACAGTGATACTTCCTTACTCCATCCTTCAGTGTCACTCTAAATTTGTTTTTATTGTTGTCCTGTCCTGACTTGTGGTACAGGGAGTCCACCACTCTCTGCTCTGCAAAGCCAATGGTGGCATGAAGGACCTAGGATGAAACTCACCCCATGTTTCTGGAAATCCAGGCTCTCCTTTCATTCCTGTTGGACAAACAACACCATCAATTATTCTTCACCTTCCACACCCTGCCCTCCCATCCTCCAGCACTTGGCATCATTTGCTTTTCAAGACAAATCCTGCTGCAGTGATAGAGGGCTGTGATGTTAGGGGAAGTGTTTAGCTCATCTGCACACATAACAGAGGCACAGAGAAACCAGGCAGGAGGAGTAACTCAATATATATTCTGACCCATCTGCTCCCAGGCCCATCAGAGGAGACCCACCAGCCCATCAAAAGGCCATCTCCACAGAACCAGGAGAGCACAGAGGGACAATGGCAGCTGGGAACCCAAGTCACAGACTCCTGTAATTACAGAGGTGACACCCAGCATGCTCAGTCACTGGGAGCAGCTCTCCAGGTCGCCTAGCACGTACACGGGGTGGCTGCGACGGGGGTGGGACACATTGTAGGTGCACAAGGAGCAGCAACCTTGCCTCTCTTGGGCTGTTGGGCCCAGCATGATATATTTTCCCCTGACATCTGATTTGGGGCTGGGAGGTCCAAATGGCAAGACTGACACAAGATGTATCTCTGTTGGACCTGGCTGCTCTGCCTGCTGCTGCATGGATTTGGGTGCCAACATTTTGTGCCAGTGAATCCCATTGGGCTGGGACACGTGGGACAGGAGCAGGTGGGTGTGGAAAGGAAGAGGAAACACACCTGCGGGAAGGCAGGGTCAAAAGCCCTGAGGGGGGAATGGTTGCTGCTGGCAAAGGGCTTTAGTCAGTGGTTTGGGAGCAGCTGTGACAGCTGGAGCAAATGTGCTGAACTAGCCACCAGATCACCAGTGCTTGGCCCCCAGCTACTACAAGCCAAGCTCCAGTGAGGGAAGCCGCAGTGCAGACGGTGCTCAGTGACGGGTGCTAGTGGCCTTCACATGCAGAATGATGGCATCAGGAGAAAAACTTGTTTTCCCTCTGCCGTATTGCTAGTGCAGGTAGAGAGACATATTCCTCTGGCACTAGCAGCGACTGAGTTTCATTCGAGCCTCTGCATTTTGCCATAGCATGGGAAGGTCAGCGGTCTGCCCAAATCTGGCTTGTCCCTCAGGCTGGGGTGTGTGAAGCCCTGTGGTTTCTGTAGCTGATGGTGCTGATGGCAGCACCAGGTGCCCAAGCTGGGGGCAGCCCCTGCTGCTGAACAGCTGGTCTGGGAGAGGGGATGCTCACACCACCCGGACGATGGGGCACAACTGTCACCAAACAGCCCCATCCAGTACCTGGTGGGGTTCTTTTATTTCTCTATAGTTGCTCCCACCTGGTGTGTTCTTCCAGAACAGCACAGGGTGGAAGTTTAACTAAAGCAGCTCATGTGATAAATTCAGTGCAGCATGATTTACCTTTCAGTCCTGGGAAGCCAGGATCTCCATCTGCTCCTGCAAGAGACAAGAGGAAAATGGTCATCACAGATGACTCAAAGCGAGTGAATTACTGTGGCTCCCCAAGTGGCTGCTCCAGCCCCTCATATGTCCCAAATGTACAGGAGAGGCTGTCAAGTGGTGCAAAGCCATGGTGCTCTGCTGAGTGTCCCAACTGGTGCTGCTACCCTGGCCTGGCTGCTCTCTTGATCAGCAGCATCTCTCAGGAACAGCAGGAAGAGCAGGACACAGGGGAGAGAGAACGGCTGCTCTGTCTGCTGGAGCGTATGGGGGATTCACAGCTCTGTCTCAGTGACTTTTTGTGGGGGCTTTCTGTATTTAGTCAGGCACCTGTGAGATTTTGGGCAATAACTTCTTTTTCAGTGGGTTCATCCACCTCCTGCTGGGGTCTTGGGTGCTTTTAGCCAGGAAATAGCTACATATTCAGCATGCAAAGGGGCTGTTTTCCCAGCTAGTCAGTGCACTGGTGCTCAGTTCCTGGGTGCCACCTTATGCTGGGAACTGGTTTCTTTAGAAGAGACACTTTTCCAGTGTCTGCAGCACACGGATTCTGCTGAAGACCTTAAGCACAGGCTGGGTGGAGGGAAAGCCAGTTTCTCAGCAGACATCTTCCTCTTTTCAGGGGCTCATTCCATTGCAAAGAAACCCCCATTCCCTCCTTTCTTCACCCTGTGCCAGATGTTTGCTGGTGGTTTGATCACATCCTTCTAGTCAACTGGGCTACAATGGCAACGCACGCCGAGTCCAGGCCTGGAGGCTGCTGGAAGCACTCAGAATCGTGTGTCTGCATCAGGCCTCCTGGCTGAAGCACCCCAAAGCTCCTCAGAGAGAGGGGGCTTTTGGGCAAGTTTGTCGTGGTGGAGGCAGGTTAGGGTAGGAGTGGGGAATGGGGAGAGGTCTGATTTTAGGGGTTTGGTAAGGGTCAGTGGGGAACTTTGAGAAGTAGAGTAGTATCTTCCTCTGTGATGTGATCCCAGTCAAGGGCACTGTTTCTAGTACTCACGCCATGCAAGATCCATACCCCCAAATCCTGCTTTGCCTATGCTCCTTCAGGGCTGTTTCTTGGACTATGACCAGCTCTACAGTTCATCTCTGTAGACCCAGTCTCCCAATGCATGTCCTGAACTTGGGTAGATTTATGATTAGAGCTGAATATGTTACGCATTACCTTTTGCACCAGGTGGTCCTGCTTTCCCGGGGAGTCCCTGGGCTCCCATTTCTCCTGCAAGGAAAGACTCAGTTTGTATGTGCACATTGCAAACTGACCAGAGGGGAGATAATACAGAAGCCTGGGCAGCTGGGCCTTGGCTTTCACAGAAACAAGGAACCTGGGTTTTGTTAATTAGATTCAATCTTGCAACATATCTTACTCCTTTTCTTCTGTTGAAGCTACACTACACTACACTACTACTTACACTTAGGACAGTGTAAGTCCTAATTTGCAGTTCACATGTGAATTCCTATGACCTTTGTACATCTTGGAGCCAGTCCATGGATTTTGCTGCGGCGGATCTGCTCCCTCTGCTAACATGAATCACCTTCTGTATGAGTTGGCTATGAAAACCCTGAAGGACCCCCATCTTCCTTGCTTCCTGGGGTAAGGGGTGCCAGTACAGTTCCCAAACTGTTCCCCGGTAGACATGTAGGAGCATTGCAGCCTCCCTCCCACCCAGACTGTTCAATAAAGACTCAGAAAATAAACGGATGTTTTTACTGTAGAAGAAACAGGTGAGTTATGACACTTCACACCCCAGGACCACTTTAGACTTGTGGTAGGACTCAGGGAAAAAAAGACGACTTCATGTGTACCAGCACGTCTCTAGATGGGATGTTTTCCACTCCTATTTGACTCTCCAGCTGATCACAGAAGCCAGTGCCAGGCCAGCCACTGTTCCAGCCTCAGCTTGCTTCCCCTACCCAAAGCCATCTCATATCAGTGTTCATCACTGGCTTTTGGGGCCTCACCTTTTGTTCCTGGGAGACCTGGTTCTCCTTTTGGGCCAGAGGCACCTGGGATCCCTGGGCATCCTTGGAGAATGGCGAGCCGGTCAGCATCACCCAGACCCATTATTCTCACCTCTGAGGAAATGAAGACAGTCTTCAAGGAGGTTATTGGGGCTCTGAATGTCTTGGAAAGGAAATCGAACCCTCTGGAGTTCAGGAACAGTGCAAGCAAAAGCAATGAGGGTGGGAGCTTGGGGTGTTGTATGGATTAACAGATGGCATCGAGGATCTCGCATGTTAGAGGAGCTAGACACTGAATCTCTGGCTTCAGGGGAGTTCAGTGGGAGAGAAGGCTGTTATATATGACATTACATGCATGACAAATATACTGTAGCTTAATAAAACAAAAGCTGAGAGGTGCCCTGGGGGGTATTGACAGCAGAGTAAATGACATTGACAGATCTGTGGACAGTGAAGGTTCTACCAAATTTCCTGACACCAGCTCAGTTTGAAATCGCCCCTATCACCTTCTCGAGGAATGTAGACAGAAAGCTATGTTGTGCAGTGTCCCCAAGCTGCCAGCGTGCCTGGCACCTGGAAAGCACTTGACTGATCCTTTGTATTGCTCTGCATCCTTTAGTAACTGGGCCAAGGCACCATGAACTAAAACCCTTAACCAGGATGGAGAACCTCGACTGGGACAGCCTGTTCCTGGAGATCCCACTGGTGAGTGGGGGAGGATGCTACATCTTTGGTTGGAGCCAGCAGTTTTGTAAAGTGGCTGCTGAGACTTCATCTTCCCCCTTACCCTCCTCCCACTTGCAGCTGAATTAAAAAAAGCATAGAAGGAAAAAAATTGTATTTCCCCATCCCCCACCCCCAAGCTCCTTGTGTTATGGGGGGAGATGAAACTGTCTTAGCGGGATGACAGTAGGATTTGTGCCTCACTCACCTGGGCAGGTGTCCTGGGCATCACAAATCGTTGCTGTTAGGCTGAGCAGGGCCAGGAGGGTTGGGACTGCCCTCCCCATGGCCAGCACTGCTCTCCGCTCTCTGCGCAGCTTCCCTCATCCACGTCCCAGGCACTGTGGTTAGCATTGACCCATTTAAGCCTTTTATACCTAACAAAAAAACCCAGTGTAAGCTCCACCTCTGCGCTTACCCACTGCCTGTTCTCAGGTCTGGGACTCTGGCTGGGTCTCAAGCTGTTTCCCAGGTAAGCCACTTTCCACAAGTCTGATGGGCAAGTTCTTGCCTGGCTGCCCCAGCCTGCCTCGTCTCCGTCCTCTGAGAATTTTGGATGCCTTTCCCCTCCCATATTGTATTTCTAGAGGAAATGAACCAGCAAAACCATAGGTTTACCTACATGCAGACAGCTGCCCTCATCCTGCCTGCTATTGGCCCTTTACAAAGAGCAGAGCTTACTGTGTAGATGGGGAAACTGAGGCACTGGGACACAAAAAGCCCAAGGTCAGCTGATGCAGAAAGAAGCTGCACAGCCTGGCTCATGCTCCAACGCTCTGCCTGCCAGGCAGCCCAGTGTCACTTTGCAACCCTTTAAACAGAGGTTTCTGTTTATACATGAGCCATGGCTGATACGGAGTTAAAACTCTGTGTATCCAGGCAAGGTTAGGTGGGCAGAGCATGTTTGATTTTTCTTTTTCCCCACCTGTTTTTTTCTCCAGTCCCTGTTCATTGTAATAGTGAGCAGGATTTCCATTTTGCTTTGCTGTTGCTATGCCATGTGCTCTGCTCGTTTGCGGCAGCATTACTAGAGGTCCAAACTGCCTCATCGAGTTTGACACCCATGTTACCTTCAGACACAGAGCTTGTAAAGTTTACGAATTTTAGCAGAGGCAGAATTTAAGGTTTTTTCTCCTTACTGTTGCATCCCAGTTCAGAGGAGACTGATTTCTTGGAGCCTTTCCCAGCTATCAGGATATCAGAGGCAGAACATAGCTCCCCCTCAAACACTCGCTTCTATCATGAGGTCTCTCTAATATCCCAAATTCCAATGATATACGACAGCCTACTTTAATGTTAAGCAAATAGGAGAAGGCAGGGGAGAGATAAGTATTTGATTGTCACTTTAAATTCTGTGTTCCCCAAATAGCCCATACATACACACTCATATACAGATTCTTATACATATTCATATATGCATGCATATAAAATAATAATTCAGTAGATGTGTGATTATTGTCGTTCCTGAGAACCAATTCTGCCAGGGAAATGCACATCTTACTTTCCTGCCCACATCTGAAAAAAGTGCAGGGGAGTCAGAGGGATTGTGATCAGACTGGTTGTATTCAAGTTTGGGTTTTGCTTTACATGGGAAATAGTGTCTCATCCATGGCAAGTGCTGTGCATGCAATTCTTGGGGCAAAACGAGAGCAGCTTCTTTCTTCAGCCTTTCAGAAGGAAATAGAAAAAGGATGAGCAGGTCCCTCTGAGCTACTAGGGAGGGAGAGGTCTGTGCAGGGCAGCTATAGGGTGACTGGGAACTTGTGCACCCCTTTTCTCTCATCTGTACAGCCTGCGCTGCTCATCTGAGATGGACTTGTGTCTGTCCCATGGGGCAGGTGGAGATGAAGAGCCAGTCTCTAGCACTGAGAAGCCTTCTCCTACCCAGTGTCTTATATCCTGTGCTCTGTGCCTGTAAACGGCTGCAATACCTTGTTCCAACTATCTGGAGACAAAAGCTGCTGCCCTCAGCTGTTTCCCTTGGTAAATCACTCCAAAAAGCAATGGCAAAACTGGCCTTGCAGATCACCCCATCTTTACAGTCTCTCAAGGGCTCGAGACTAGATCTGTCCTGCCAAAAAAAAAAAAAAAGTAAGAATGGGTTTGCCTAGCTTTTCCCACTTGCACCATTAGCAGGGTGGCCAGCTCTGGCTTGGGCTGAGAACGCGTGTTGTGGAGGCAGCTGTGATGTATCTGCCCAGCACTGATGCATCCCCTCAGATGTTACTAGCTGTGAGCTCCATCCAGCCTGGGGGACACCTGGAGATGTCACCCCACTTCCATCCGAGGAGAGCAGCAGTGTCCTTGTGCATGCAGCTACTTTTGGGAGCAGGGGGGAATGCCAATGAACAGGCTTAGTCCAAAATAGGCCAGGCCCCCTAGGGTAGATTTTGAAATTGGCCCAGTGATCAATATGTCCTTAATTGCTTTTCCTCATCCCAGAACCTGGTGAAGATTGCAGAGGGATGATCATTCACACCATCAGCAATTCTTTTTTCTATGTAGATTCTCCCTTGAGCCCTGGGAAATGTGCCCTGTGAGTCTTGAACATCCAGGATCACTTTGGGTGTGAGAAAACAAGAATTTTAAGCACACTGGGTGAATGGGGAGCACCTCTGAACACTGTGACCCATCAATTCACCTCTAGAGACATTAATGCCAAGAGTGAAGTCCCCAGAATTGAACTATCTGCAAATCCCCAAGAAATTAAGCTTAGCAAACAGAAGGCACAAACAGATGACAGAAGAGCTTCAAAAAGTTCGTGTGGGAGCTTCATAACTGTGTGCAACAGGGGATTTAGCACTGATTAATGCAAAATTGTAGGTGAAATCCTGACTCCTGGTGGGGTCCTGGGGCTTTACTGCCACCAGGATGCTAGAGCTTTACAGGGAAGATGGGGAAAGCTGTAAGTACCTAAAACAACAAGCAGCAAGCCCCAGTCATTGCATTCCTCTGATTTGTGCTAACGTAAGGACATTGCCACACAAATCCTAAAGCTTCAAGAAAGGCAGACAGTTGGCACTGGCGAGCTGGGAAGTTAACTCTGACAGATATGACTTTAAGCAATGTGGAATAAGAGCTTGCTTGAGAGTTGGCACCATTGCAGGTGCTCAAGGGGAGCCTTGTAGACTTGCCTTGCTGGGAAAGGAGTGACGTCAACCTGCAAAGGTAGGTTATTATCCAAAGCAGCAAGGAAAGATGTTCTTCTGGCTTAGTTTTTTTGAGGGCTGTGCGAATAACAAAGTTTTCAGGGTTTTTTTTTGATGAACACTTTTTCCCACTATTTCCAAGGGAAAATTTCTTCAGCCCATAACTAGTCTTAGTATCTGTGGTGGGGACATTTGCCCAAGCTAAGATAGCAGTTTTTTCAAAAGATGTCCCTGGGTTTTCCCTTTCTGCTTCTGGTTTTTGTGAACATATGGCATCTTCAAGTAACTGAGCCCCTCAGTGCTAAGAGCCTTGCTGCACATTTCCCTTGTCCTTACTACAAAACCAGTTCCAAGGAGTTCCTGAGGCTCCAGAAAGGCACAGATAACTGGCAGAGTTTCTAAAGCCAGTTGTCCTCACCAGGGAGGGGAAATGTGAGGAAGCAAAGGGAAGAGACTTCCCCCCGCTCACCCCTTGGGTTTCACATGCTGTGTTGCTGAACAAGGTTTCAGTCTCTGCTTTCCCAGTGCACCTTCAATGGAAGCTCCTGGCTGTGAGGAACTCAGGCTGATGGTTTCAGTGGTCTTGACTGGTGCCCAAAGACCCTTCCTGCTAGGCAGAGCAAAGCCAGCCTTTCTCATAGCTGGTGCTGGCTGTAGTACGTCTTAGTACTGGGCAGCCAGGCAGTGCAGTGATTTATGAACACAGAACAC
>NW_009234613.1:0-8150 GCF_000690835.1 Fulmarus glacialis | reverse complement strand
TTTCCCTTCATTTCCACACACTGATTTTGGGGCACAGTGGTCTCCTAATTTCAAGAGCCAATTAGGACAGGTTTCTATCAGTTATTGCATACCAGCTGCATGCCCTTGCTGAACATTTGGTTTGGCATTTGCTTAGTTTACTCTAGGAGCTGGTGTTGGGGAGCCTTTGCTTAACTCTTCTTATGGTGACATATTGAGACAGCCTACCCAAAAAGGATTTCATTTTAGTGGTTTCTTTCCTACCAGCCTCTCTATCAGCCTGCTTCGACAAGGTATTTCCTGCTGCATTCCATTTTTAATTTATTTTATGATCTTTGGTAACACCTCTTCTGACCTGTGAAAGGCTGGCAGCTGTTCATCATTGAGAGCAGGGAAGATAGGCAGAGCCGTGATTTATAGGATTAGGCAGAAGCTGCTCTGCACCTTTCCTGCTCAGATGAATCCTGAAGAGCGGAAAGGCAATGCCCAAGCCCTTTTTCTTTGCTGATATTGATTTTCCCATGTACAGAGCAGTGGAGACATAGGTGGGACTGGTTGCTCTGGCACAACTAGTTGGATGAGGAATGTGCTCAGGAAGGGGGCAAAGGAGGCTCTTACTGCAGGGGCATCTGGTGAGGGTATTCATGCCAAGGAGGTTCTTACCGCAGGGGCATGTGGTGAGGGTATGCACACCAAATGGGCAAGGATGGCAAGAGCTAAACAGCAGGATAAATTTTCCAACAATTTGCCTGTTGTTGGACCAGACAAATGTCACACAACTGGAATTTATACCTGCATGAGGTGAATTATTTTGTTCTTGGTGAAGGTTTTGCATATACTTCTCCTATTATCCCCATTCAGGCCTCAAATGTCCCATTTTTTGGTGATCGCTGCATAACAATATTTGCTTCCTTCCTCTCCCATGGGGGATTTTCATGCTCTTCTGACTTGCCTCCAGTGACTTTGCAGAGTTAAGCAGCCACAGAGCTTAAAGTAGGAAACTGTTTCCCACAACAAGCACCGCTATCTGCAGTGCTATATGTCAAGCATAACTGTTAGCCCAGTCCAGGTCTTCTGACTCCCTCTGGACATTGTACAATACAAGCCATAAAAACATGCTGGATGTTTTTATATGGACAATAAGGACTGGATTTTCAGGAGAGGGACAGACTTCCCTGGTTTCCTGCAGGGCTGGACTCTATTGTAGTTTCTCTACTGTAAATCTTTTCAGGCTGGTTTAATAGTATCATCTAGAGTGACAGTGTTCAGCTGAGCCTGGAGAGGAAAGGTGCAGATTCAGTGTTGATGGTTTGGCTAATGGGCTGCTCAGTCCGCTATTTTGATGTCCATTGTGGCCTTGGTAGGACTACTGAATGACTTTGCTACTCAGAAGACTATAAGGTTTTAATCAAACATTTACTTTATTTTAGTTTTGCTTGTTTGAGCATAAATGAATCTTATAGAAAGTGACTTTTTCTTTTCCTTTAGCCTGAGCTGGGAGTAAAGACCAAGGACTGAGTGCTGCTGGATTGTCCCACCCGGAGCTAAAATCCAGCTGACATCCATCTCTGATGGCAACAAGCTGTGTCACTGAAAAATTTCCTAAAAGCCACAGACGAACCGCAGCCTTCCTGCCAGGCTACGTTGGCCTGAATTTCATCTCCAACAGCTGGTAGGAGTATTTGCATCCTTTGTCTGTCTGCTGGTTGATGCCATCTGCAAAACTGTAATGAGCTCCATGGTGGTAAAAGCTCATTTATTGAGGTTGGAATTGTGGCACTGGTGGTACCACCAGGCGCCTTTGTAGGTTACAGCACAGTTATTAGAGTATGCATTGTTATCACAGTCTTTGGTCAAAACCAGTATGTTTTTGTGTTTGACCAATGAATCCCTCGTAAAGAAAACCAACAAGTCTTGTTAAAACTCCAGCTTCCATGTCTCACTAGAGCCCTGTCCCCACCACCATGGCCGGTCCATCCTGGTTTATTACTGAAGAGATTCCTAACCCGTTTAGCCACTCCTCAGCTCATAAAATATCCGTAGCACAACTGAAATCAGTGCTCCTAGATGTTAGCTGAATCTCCTGACTCACCTCTAGACTTCCAGGAAAAGCTGATGACTTTTTTGTGGAAAAAACAGATTTTGTCAAATCTTTTTTTTTTCTTGTTTGTAATGATTTATTTTGGTGTTCCATCTTTATGACTATCTTGTTCCCTATGAAATTAGGGCCTTCCTCCATTATCTTTCTCCCTCTTGTTTTGGAGTAAAGCAATGGATTGGGATTGGACACCTGGAGGGAAAACGCTCTGGCTGCTGCCAGGGTCATTCACAGCTCACTAACTGTGTACAGCTATGGCTCCTGCCCTCCACCCCCACCGAGTCAGCCAAAAGAGCAGCCCCATCCATTTTCTCCCTCAAAGGCTCTGCTTGAAGGCAAGGGGCTGGGGATGCGGCTGTTTCCATATCTCCCTGGCCAGGCTCTGCTGAGGAGCCGTTGCATTTGGACCGATTTTCGGTTCCTGCCACTGGGTGAGAACAGTGTTAGGAAAACGTGTTAGCAGTTTCTTTACCCTCTGATGTCAGCATGTGAATATGATCATTCCTGAGCCAGAATTCAGTCAGCTGGCTCCCAAAACCTTTTTTATGTGAATTCCTGTCTCAGAAAAAGTCCATGGAGCCATCCACTCGTCTCTGGAAAATCCTGCTGGGGCAGAAAGCAGATGGGTCTTAATGGGGAAGGAGAAGGAAAAGTTACGCCTAAAACAATTAGAACATTTTCAGTGCAAGGTGAATAATGACAGGGGGATTTTCACACATGGTCATTTTATCATAAGGCTGTCCCAAGTGTCGTGTTGGCTACAGCAGATGGAATGATAAAGTCCACTTTTGGGGAAAAGATTGTTTGTTTGTGTGCATTTGCTAGGGACCCTGTAAAACAGAGCAGTAGTCCATACTCCTGCACCCCTGCATTGTGGGTTAGAAATAACTATTAATCATAATAAATGATGGCATGGTGATCAGGATTAAGGACAATATTTACTTTGATAATTTAGCAATGTATGCACAGTCCTGGAAATCCACTCTGTAACTTTAACACTCCTCATTTCAGTGCCATTAAGAAAAGCATAAAATAAAAGTCTGGGATTTTTTTGGCTCTAACTGAAACAAAAAAAAACCTCATACAATTTATTTCTGAAAAAATGGAGGGTGATATTTATTTCTGTGTTTTATGCTTCACATATTAAATACTCTAGTTTAAAGACCCACAGACTTTCAGAGTCAAAAAGCCGACAAGATGGTTTGAATCTCTTTTTGCTGCCGGCTGGCGCAGGGGCAGGAAGATGCACGCCTGCAGGGGCCGGGGCAGCCTACACCTCTGCTCCAGTGGCACTTACCAGCCAGCCGCCCCTATCCATGTCCATCTCACAGAGCACAGCCATGGCGTGGCAGTCCTCAGAGTAGATGGTGTAGCAGCCACTGAGGACGATCCCTCTGGCTAACAGCTCCTGGCAGCTCTTGCTCCTAGGTAGATATTAAACCGAGAATTTATTACTGATGGGTGAACTGGAAGAGGAAACTAGCATTGCTGGGAAGGTTGTCAATGTTTTAGGGGTTTTAAAGTTGTATAAATATGTGGAAAGGAAAGTGCTGACAATACTTGCGTAGATCTCGGCTGGGCATGGATCTTATTCTCGGTTTGTTTATTTTTAGGTAGAGATGTGCACAAGAATTTATTCAGAGACACATACTTCTGTTTAAAGAGACTGAATGAAGCACATGTTCCCCAAATCCCATCGTTTAAATTCAACTCTAAGCAGCTTTTCTGTTTGGCCTTTTTTTTTTTTTTTTTTTTTTACTAAAGGATCCTTGTAGACCAGTGTACCTTTAGTGAGCAAAATAAAATTTTGTGACATACATGATATAAAAGACCAGACATGATATAAAACACAACAAAAAAGGAGACAACAAGACGGGTTTTTTAGGAAACATCCACCTTTTCTACACAATAGGTCCAGCACATGCCTCAGAAAAATACAAAGCACCTAAGTAAGTAGAGACCAGAAAACCTGTGTAACCTTTTTATTTCTCCTGTGCAGTTAAACAATAAAATTAACAGCCCATAGTTTCTGTTGTGCAGGTATTACTAAACAGATCTTGAGTTTTCTTTCCGAAAAAAGTATACTTTATTGGACACATAAGTCCATGAGTTTTAAGAGGAACCAGAAAGAGGAGACCGCTTAGCCTGATCTCCACCTGGAATGGCTTTTTTACATGACCATGGGGGATAATTCAGGCTGGGAAGAACCTCAGGAGGTCTCTACTCCAAGCTCCTGCTCAAAACAGGATCAGTGCTGAGCTCAGACCAGGTTGCTCATAGCTTTGTCCAGTTGGGTCTTGAAAATATCCAAGGATGGAAACTGGAGACTTTCCCACTCCTCATGGGAAAAATAAGTTTGAATTGGTTTTATTCTGCTGATGTACACCTGGAGGTTTCTGTGGAACATTGACCAGGTCTCCCTAAGATCTGCGAGGAGTGGAGGAGCCACTCGCCTCCCTGAGGGAGACAGATTTTTCAAGTTATATTGCTCAGTTTTGCTGTCTGACAACAGCCCTGGGGAGCCCATCACACCTTCCGGTGCACAGGTATCTGACTCCTGTAAAGCAGCTGCACGGTAACTTTCTTGCCTTTGATATATGGAATAACATAGAAAACCCATATGCTGACGTCTCTTCGACTTCTTGAGGGGAAAAGAAGCGAGCAGAAACCTCTCACCAAGACACACCTAGACTAATCCTTACTCAATACATAATGTCAAAAATACTCAATACTTGCTGAGTTTCTAGCCCAGAAGATATAAAGGGTTGTAAAATAATAGAAAAAAGTGCAAGATATTTACAAAAAAAAAAGAAAAAAAGGGGATGTGTGAGAGTAGCAAAAAATGAACTTGGAAAGGGATTAAACGCATTCTTAGCATAAACCAAAACCCCAAAAACCCAAGGCTACATCAAGATACTCTTCTGCTTCAGGGAGCATCACCATGACAGCCTGCAGGACATGGGATGCAGGACACAGGAGGGCTTCTCTGGAAGAGCACCCCACGCTATGCTTGGGCACTTCCCATGGCACCATGGGCTGTCACCAGCAACAGGCATCGGGGTACTGAGCAGACTGCCCCGAAACTATTTTTTCAGAAGAAAAAAACACGAAACATGCTTTGTGCTGACTTCACATACCTAAAATCATATTGTGAAGATGCAGCGTTAGTCCTGGGGATGCTCCCCACCCTTTGCCCCTCAGGTGCTTCAGAGGCATCTCCACAGACTGAAGGTCCATAGAGCTGGTGGAGAATGAGGTTCACCCTCACTTACTCGGACATGAGTCATCAACGTTACACAGCACGGCTGCTAGGCAGAAGAGCAAGGGGTGTTTGCTGGCCAGTCCTCCCCATGGTGGATGGTGGTTTCTGCAGAATCAGCTCAGTTTCTTTGCCTGTTATTTCAGGCCTCTGAGCCTCTTACAAGCAGTGAAAAAGCACTCCCCAAACTTCAAACTCCCAGCTTCACCCCCACACCTATTCCCGCTTCTCACCCTGTGACAAGTTGTGTGGAAAGGCTTTATTTAATCACTAGCTGGAGTCTGTTTGTTTTCAGTATGGGATTTATCATTATGTAGTTGATTGCAAAACTGCTGTTGAATACTTGATCCTCTTTCCAAGTGCATGCTTGGAAATGCTGAGGGCAGAAGCAGTGCACAGACCTGCTGCTGGCTCCATGGTACATTTCACCATCAACCCTGGGCAGGCTAGGGAAAAAAGGCTTGATTTGGTTCTCTTTGTCAAATCAAAATAGAGTGCATTTTGTAGAAACACAGACTCAGAAATCTTAATATTGACTGGCAACAGAGCCATGTAATCTGGAAGGGCAAGGAAAAAGTGCAACCCTCAGCACAGCTTCCCCACATATGGGAATGAAAGTTTCAGTCTTCACCTCCAAGCCTGCTACACTGGTAGCCTACTGTAGCCCTGAGGGGCCTGATGGAGACCCAGGCCACATGCACTACAAGTGCAGAACAAAACCAGAAAGTCAGAAAGTTTATTTGCCTAAAGCTCCAAGGAGCTCTGCTTCTTGTTCTGTGCTGCAAAGAAGAGACATCTTGGGATAGGTCATTGCACTGGGGTGAGTTGGACATAGCTTTAGAAGTCACCAGAAACAAACCACAGGGAGTATGTCAAACTCTGACTCACCAACCCCTCCCAGAGGTACGAGGAGATGGGGAGAAAGGGTGGGAAGGCAAATGCGAGAAGGATAAAGTGCTGGTTGCTCTGGTGAAGGGGAGAGTCTGCAAAAGCTGGAAGGGTTTGAATTTTTTTCTTCACCTGTTTGGACATTGCTCAACACCTCCTTGTAAGCTTGACTATCAGGGCTCATGACTCTTGTTCCTGCTCCATCCAAAAACTGCGTCATATTTAAGAAATCCCTCTCCAGGAAAGAAGACAGTTGAAATTAAGATTTATGTAATTGCTGACACAAATTGAAGCCTTGAGGGAAGAGATGTTTCATCAGTAACCTGGGCAAATATATTGTTAGTGATGACTGTAGGAGTAGCAGGAACAGAAGCTGGCCATGTGTGTGTGACAGGAGGAGGGGTGGTATTTGACTGAAATAATCATCATGCCCAGTGAGAATTACAACTAAGTCTGTTGTCCTCTGGGTGGTAAAGGAGCACACGGCTCCATTTGTGGGGAGAAAAATCTCATTTTCTGGAACCTATGAGTTCAGAACCCCTTAAAAAAGATCTGTGGAGACTTTGAATAAGCTGCAGAAATAGCAGTTTAAATTTCAGCCACAACTCTCAAAAATTTATTTTGATGTTGCTCAATAATCAAGAATCAAAGGTAGATGCCACTTTTAACAATCTGACTCAAGAAAAATCACTCAGGTGCCTGTTGCTCACATTGCAGCTTGCAGAACCCATGTGTGGCTGGAGGAAGATGCGAGAGTGTTGTGTGGAAGTGATCAGATTCAGAAGCGCAGGAGAATCTGCTCCCACAAAAAGCTCAGAAGATTGGGGAAGTATTAACTTAGTTATCAGCTATGCCCTAAAAATGTATTCAGCCATAGAAGGAACATAGTTCAGTCATAGCTCAATCGTGGAGCCAAATAGGAAAGTGTAAAAATGCAGATGCAGTATTGCCAGTTGGATTTGCAAGACTGGATTGGACCAAAACGCCACCCACTGGGAAGCCAAAATCAGATATTTCAAGAAAATATGGATTGCATGAAAATATGTGAATTCTTGAATTGCTCCTGGGTAACTGGGATTTCATCATTCAGTAAAAAAACCCACAACCATCATACTAAAATTCCCTAGCCACAAAAAGAGCTGTGCCATGATGAGGTGCTGTGCTGACTCTTTTGGTGTTTCCTCTGGGGTATGCTTTTTCTAGGCAAAGGAAAATAAGTGGGTTTAGATCATTCTCCTTGATCCTAACTTAAAAAAGACTTATCTGCCCAAGGACAGCGCTAAATATAGTAGCCTGCAATTCATTCTGGCCCTTATTTCTTGATCTTCCCCTTTCAGACAACTATCATCTGCCCACAGTATTAATTCCTTTTCAGCCCCTGCCATTCACCAGCCAAGACAGAAATCCCCCTGGCTCTGCAGGAAGGGTTATTCTGAGATGATAGGGGAGGGATGAGGTTTCTGTGACAGCCAATCTGGAAGTTGAGGGAATTGGGGGCTGGAAAACAAGCAGCATCCATCTCTTGCTCTCTGTTATCTTCCTCCCTGTTTTTCCCAGGATGAGGATTGGGGAATTCTCCTGGGAGCTGTGCCCGCCCTCCTGGTGTCTGACAACTGGCTGCAGTTAGAGAGACAGTGGACGTAAATGGCTATTAGCATCCCAGCCCATGCCATGACCTCCCCTGGCCTCATGCTGGACCTTTTGCAGAGCATTTCAGCGTGGGAAGAGCATTCGTTTTCCTCTATGGCTAGATGTTACGTAGGGAAGCCCACCTGGAAAAACACATAGATCACAAGAGGCAAATAATTTTATCTTTAATTAAAAGTATATCCTGCCTTGAGTGGCTCAGCCTCCTAATCCCACAGGATTTAACTGGGCAAGGATTTAGCAGCTGTGCTAGGAAAGGGAAGGGAAGGGAAGGGAAGG
>NW_009234612.1:0-14553 GCF_000690835.1 Fulmarus glacialis | reverse complement strand
GTGGGTGGGTGGGAGCCAGCGTCCCCCGCTCCGCTCCCCTCCCTTGGCTGCGGCTCTCAAAGTGTTTCCTCCGGAATGCCTGCCTGATGATAACAGAACCCCTTTCATATATATTAGGCAAACACGGGCCCAAGGTGGGTAAACATCATGAGCAGACTCATCTTTCTGTTCAATGCCAAGACGGTGAGAGCCCGGTTGCGTGAAATACGAGCCGCTGAGCTTTTTTCTGGCCATCTCTTCAACAACAAAGCAGGTGTTTTGAAACACATGCATTACACGTTCAAAAAAAAAAATTACAAACCAGGCATCTGACTTGCCCTTCTGCAACAAATGTACGACTTGGTATCACCCATAAAATCAGTGCCCTGCGTGCGCTCACCTGAATATTTATAGATGCAAAAAAGCGTGTCACTTACGTAAGGCAAAGAAATCATGCACACACATGAATAAGTCCCTTGTAAAAATAAATAATAAAAAAGGCTGTGTCAAGATATTAAATCAATTTTCCTTTTCAGCTAAGATCCTTATATTTAGTTCTGTAAAAGTCCTCTTGGCAGCCTGAAATGTATCCTGTTTAAACAGGAGCTTGTACTCAATCACGCTTCTTTTTTTCTTCTTTTTTTGGAATACTATTCCCACTTAAGCCCTGGACAAAAAATATTGAGAAAGCAGAAAACAGGAATAAAGTCATCTTTGTTTCAACTTTTCCTGTCCCTTTTTACTAGAAGGGAAAAAAAAGTATCTGATGAATGAGCAGTCCTTATGTGTCAGAGGAGAAGAGCTAAGCGACCTATGGACCTGGGGACTATCGCCTGCTTTAGCACTCTTCTAAAGGCTGGGTGATGAAGCGATATAGAGTTACTGAAATAACTTTGTCCAAAAGGAAAATATTTTATATGCTTTCAGTAAAGATCATTATTTTGTTAAACCACTAATTTACGCAGAAGTTCACAACACTAAGCTCAAGTACATTGGAAAAGTGTTTCTTTCTGAAAGTCCAAAACAAGCCAGCGTTCAAGGGATGCTCTTGTTACCGCTCCAGCCAGGAGAAAAACCCAGACACTGAGAAGTAAGTGCTGTGTTCTTCTTCCCACAGTGGTAGTCACAGTGTCAGGACCTTGGTGTCAGGACACCAGTGCGGGAGGCATTAGGGAGAGGAGGGGTAAGAAGAGAGAATACACGGAGCAATTGCGAAGAAAAAGGAGCAAGCTGGAGACGGAGAAGGTAGCTGGGCATGCAGCGGGGGTGGTACGGCATCTCTCTGCGTGGAAGCCTTGGGACTGAATTTATTTACGGGGGACGAGAAAAGTGGACACGTATGCGTAGCACATGGGAGAGCGGTGGGGTGAGAAGAGTGTAGAAGGGAGCATGCTGAGCTGTGTCTGGACTGTGAGCATTTCATCCAAACTGCTATATTGTTGAGACTCTTGAGCAATAAAGCAAATTTTCATTCTAATTAAAGATTCAAGGATTTTAGAACAATCACCAGAAGAAAGAGAGAAAAAAAGGCAAATCCTCAGAGGACTTGGTAATGAAAAACAAAAACCATTCTTGTGCATTGTCCAAAATGAATGGCATTCAGTATAATTGCAGAGAGAGGATTTAATGCTCAGTCCACTGTGGTGCTCTCTGTGAGTAGATGTGGGATGGCCCATGACCGACAGCAGTACTTAGCCCAGGACAACGTCTTCTGGTCGATGTGTACCATAGATCATGCTTGGTATGCCTTATTGTAGTCGCTGGGGTGGCAAACATTGGAAGGGGCAGAGCCTGAGGGCAATTACCAATTGCTTAAAGCTGTTAGAGTGGGCTCACTTGCACAATGTGAATCACATCGGCCATATGCAGGAGTTTCTCTACGGATGTTTGTAGCAGTGTACCAGTCAAGCCTGCAAAGCCACTGCAACGGTACAAGGGAACTAAACCCTGGAGAGCAAAAGAGGATCAGGTTGGAAGCTCAAGGATGAAGCACACGTTGGAGGAGGAGGAGAAGATATGTAACTTCACTTTGTAACTTCACTGTAGTCATAGATAGGGTAAATCTGCGCAATGTTCATATGTAAGCCAAGTACAGGACAGAAAAAACAGTTCAGAGCAGTGTGGCAAAACTTACTGTGTTTACTAACTGCATATTAAACGCTTGTAGGGACAGAGCTACAAGATACAGAGACTGTACCTAAACTCGCCCCCAGTTCCTTTCTGGCCCATGGTTCTATGTCTCCTTTCTGTGGGTATCACGCTTACCTTTCGCTGTGATATGAGGTGAGACCATAGCTGAGGCACTAACCATGTCCCGGGTCCCTGGTTGAGACGATGCCATTCAGCAGGGCGGCGGATGGGAAACCCTGGGCAAACTCTAAAGGCCGAATATGATGGCTCTGCGCTTTCCACCACTTTACTACCGGGGGGCAAAGAGGGCTGCCCCGGTGCCAGCTCACCTCTCGCCGCAGCTGGGAGCCGGCTCTGGCCAGCCCGTGCCAGCAGCGCGCTGCTGCCTTCGCCTGCCAGCCCTGCCGAAAGCGCTCTCACGCCACATGCAGTTCAAGAGCTCAGATTAGTTATCTTTGCTGTAGTAGAAAGGGCTCTGGATTAGGACTCAGGAGGCTTAAATTCATTTGTCAGGTTAAGTACAGACTCTGTGTGCAAGCTTGAGCAAGGTCTTTAATCTGCCTGAGTGTCGGTATCCTTTGGAAAGGGGCAGTAATTCTTCCCTAATCCCTGAAGGTTTGGGGAATAAAATTGGTAAATAACAGACCAGCGCTCCGTTACCGAGAGGATGGCTGGCACAGCTCTCCTGGCGGTGTACCGAGCTCCTTTTCTAACTACGTGGCATACGTGTTGCAGATCTGGGGCACTCGCAGTTAGTATTTTCATGAAACAGAATATAAAATCAGAAGGAAGCAGCAGCTACAAGGGAATTTTATGTCCCCTGACCAACACACCTTTAAGCACTCTTCACAGTTTTGAAGCATTCACCGGGGAGCCACGCTCCCAAATTATATTTAACATCTAAACTCAGTCGGATTGCTTAGGCGCTGGCAGCGCTCGGGTACTATCGTTCACTCCACAGGCACACATGGAAACTCTGATAACGATGTAGAAAATACCAATACCAGAGCAAGGCTGCTTTAGTGGCTCTTCCCAGAAACAAAGCAAAAACTGAAGATGACAGCGGGTCCCTCTTGCACCTAACCGCGTTTAGGTTGCCTGTTCCTTCTCTTTAACCTTTGCCTGCCCCCTTTTTAATATTTCCCTTTCACACGTTTTCTGCACACAGGTCTGCAGTTTTCCTTCCCGCTGAGCTACAAACCCGCTGCCGCTTTATTCCTCCGCTCGGCGCTTCCCTGCCCCGGCTCGGAGCACGTAGGCTTCATCCCCTTGATGATCAGCTGAGGAGCAGATGGAAGATCAGAGGAGCGGGATGGCTGCTTTACGAGGCACACCCGCAGCAGCACTGATGGAGACAACCAAAGAGTGACCACAAGCCGGGATTTCAAATACTGCAATATTCAAATCTGGGATGCAGGGGAAGGTCAAAGCCATAGGTCCCTGGGATCATGTAATTTTGGATTATTCTCAGCTTTCGTTTAAAGCAAAGTTTCTAGTGCTCATATTCTCAGACAAAAGCTTGGAAATGGGAACCACCAAGGGCTTGAACATCAAAGGGCAAATAAAAGAATCCAGAACTGATTTATTTTTTTCTTAAATCTCATGATCTTGCCATCAACCTCACATTATGTTGGAGGGTAGCAAGGGATTTTTGAGCATGAAAGTCTGGCAGGACTACAGATGCCTCAAAATCATAACGAATTGAGGCCACAGTCAGCTTTTGAGAAGGCTGCTCCCTTGCAGCTAAGACAATACCAGGGTTTTGCAGAATGGTTTGGTCCTCCCCACGCAACCTCTCACTGGTGAGCACTGCTATCACCGGCAATCACAGGCATGGGTATTTTCTGTTTTTATCCCAGTTGAAGAGGAAAGGTATATTTTAAGTCCAAAGTGGCTGCCGCATCGCCACTCAAGACTGTAGACTCATGAAGATGCCCAGAGGAGATCTCCCAGGCTTGCCTTCAGGGCCAGCACAACTTCTTAAAGGGACAGGAGTCCCGCAGAGTTGCAACCATATGTTGAATGCAGTGAAGGCATATGGAGCTAATTATGTAAATAAACAACTCAGCCTATGATGATTCTAAATAATGCAAAACATAAAGAGGCAAAACACTAATGTTCTAACTAATGAAAATAGATTCTTAGGGTGATTAATTTACAATAAAGAGAAGCTGCATATGTCAAAAATGGTACGTCATCATATGATTTAATATAATCAGGCGCAGCTGCATTGCTCTTGATGTTCATGAACAATGATCGTGTCCACCTCCTCGTGCATCTGTACCACAATATTAAAAGAGAAGAAAACTGCACAGCAGAGCCAGCAAACACTTGTGAGAGAAATATTTTTAAAGCATCTCGATAAATATTTACCAACCTCTGGGATTTTTGAATGCTTGAGGTTGTATCAGGAAAGAAGCATATGCCGGTATCCTCAAAAACAACACAAGTGGTCAACAGTCTCTGTACAAAAGGGAATAGCTCAATACAATAGGCCACTGTTGTTGTGACTCTCAGTATTGTTTACCTCTCACAGAGCTTCCAAGTACAAACCACTTCAAACAAACGACAGTAAGACTTTAAACTGAATCCACCCAATAGGTTAATAAAACAAATATTGATTGGGTTTGAGAGTCATTACTGTAAACAAACCCTTTTGGATTAAAAGAGTTCCTTTGTTCAAGCAATATTGTCCAGAGCCTTCAAGCAACATATTACAATTTCAGCTTAAATCCTCAGGCAATATTTTACAGTGTTTGCCCTCAAATCTGCTTTTATTTGTAGCATATGTATAAATACAGATACATGAAGAGATATGGGCAAGCATTTCTTGCACACAAGGGAAAGAAATCATGCCAAACTCAAAACCATGCTGGAAATTCCAACAATTAAGAGCAAAAGTAAAAATTTTCAAGTGCATATAATAATTTATACACCTAAATCTTATTCCAGAAACTGCAACTTGTAGACGCTTTCTTCTAGAATCACCACCTCTGCAATGCAGACAAATATCACATGAGCGTGCCAATGCCCTTTCACAAGGTCTCCCACAACAGATCCGATGGACTAGGAAAGCATCTTGACATGGTTCAGCACAGAGACACAACCCAGATGCTTGAGAGCTAGGGCAGAAACAGCAAGGATGCAGTAACATGGGCAAGATTTGCAGAGAATTATTGCCCCAGGTGCAGACTGATCTGGACCGCTCAGACCTTGTTGTCTGGTCACTTGATAGGGAGTGAAGACATCTAAATGGCTTTAGATCCTCACCCCACTTTCAAAAGCAGCTTGGGTGCCTAGAAAACTTTGTCAAGGGAGGACCGTGAATGAAAGGAGCTCCAGCTCTGCCACCATTTGCAAATGTTTCAAGATGCAGATTGAGAACATCAAGATTTAGGTACGTATCTTCCAAAAGTAATAGATCCACCACATGGTTTTGAAACTTTCATCCACAATCATACCAGATTTATTCCCACAGGTAACAGAGCAGGCTACAAATTCAAACATAACCAGCCATGTGCATTTTCTTTTTCTCCTGCAAACTTTACTTCCCTCTCTAAATACAAAACACACATTAGAAACATAAGCACACAAAGAGTGACCAGTCAACAGGTTTCAGTAACATTATCCTAGCCTAGTAATGCCAAATTAGGGAATTGACACTTGTCACAGAAGTGCGACAATCCAGGGAACAGTAAAGAGTGAAAATACTCTCAGAAGTTAACAAAGATATTCAATATTCCTGTACAAATGGATAAGCTCAGTAGTGCTGACAATTCCTGCAAACCCGATTCAACCAGTGGACCAGGCTTACGGTACATCTGGGTTAATAAGATGCTGCAGAGAGAAATGGCAAAAAAACAGTGAAATATCAGGAGAGGGTGATTCTCCAGACATTTGAGCAAACCACGGTGCAAGAGCTTTAAGTGGCATTCACTGCTTCTCATTATCTCCATACACACATCGCTTAAATAATCATTTATTCTCTGTTCCTGGCCATGTAAAGCAAGCTGTGCTAAATACATCAGCCCACTGATGTACTGGCCACTGCATGACTGCAAGGTGGGTGCAAACCTTTTTGCACCCTGGATTTCTTCTTGGGCATCCAGAGAGACCCTGTCTGGCTTTTTCTCACCGATTCACAACATTCAGGTTAATTCTCAATAGAGAATTCTCAACAGAGCCCAGCCAGCAATGGAGACTGGTGTGGCACTACAGTGAGCCCCTCTAACACGAGGCACGGTTTCTAAGTGACAGTGTAAGGTATTAAGAAATTACACCATCACTGAGTGAAAGTGCAACGCATACCCGGTGCTCAGCATCTGCCTTAGCTTAAGGGCACAGCACTCTGCAAATCTTGTAAAATCAGGTGGTTGATCTGATAAGGTCCTCCGCATCGCTGGGGCTCTCCCTATCTGAGGACAGAATCAAACCCTGCGAGCTTTGCTCAGAGTATCTCACTCGCAGCTAGACTTCTTTGCTGGAAGAGTTACTCAATCTTAGCTTACATCTTATCACCAGCAGCGCAACAGTCAGACTTCAGGGTTTGTTGTCTCGCAGGCACCCACTTTATTCTCATTGCTGGGTAGCAGCATTAGACACACAGCCTCAGACTGAAAGAACAACAGGGAGGGAATGAGTGATAAGGAGCAGAAAGAGCTTGCAGAGTTAGCACCTGCACAGCAGACTTATGCTGAAGCTCACTTCATTGATGTGGGGCATTTCTTGCATCTGGAGCGTAGTGATTAAGAGAATAAAATACATGTTCTACCACACTGAATGCCAGAAGTAACTGTCATGTTCACTCACGCTGCACTACTGAGAAAATAATATAGGCTATTAATTAGGTTTGGGTAGAACAAAACGTATTTGAAGAGATCACTCAAAGGACCAACGAAAGGCAGAGAGCAAATTGCTAAAATGGAGAATGATATCATATACCCTTAATGAGGATATATATCCTTAATGAGTGAGAGGATCAATTAAGTGCTCCATCTTTTTACAACTGAGACAGGAGCTTCTTTAACAAGCCTCTGTCTATGTCCAAACACTAACACATACACTGAGGCTTTTGCAGACTTTAGCACTCAAACTCCCTTAAGTTGTGGTTTTTTCTGTTTTTAACCTTCTCTGTCCTTCACCACAGTGCTGAATAAACTACTTGGAGCTTCTGAACCATTCACTGCATTCCTTGATGACCAGCAATAGCTGAAATGCCCTTAGGTGAGGAGAGGGACCCCCCTTGCCTTGCCCTGCACCGCCCCCACGTACCATTCCCAGATATGTGATCTATCGAAGGTGGATCCTCAGCAACGCAGCGTTCTCCCCTGCTCTTACTCTAAATACTGCAAGTCCTTCATACTGTCTCTGATTTCCTGTAGCTGAAACTGTGGGTGCAGCTGTACCACAATTCATCTCCAAATTTTTAGAAAACACTACGGTATTTTGAAATCAGAAATATATTTGCACAACCAGAAAATACTAAGGGATCTGTTCTGTCCGCTGCTGTGCATATGCTTGTCCTTCGAGTTTCCAGGCACTGGTTTCAGTGGGGATTGCCGAGGGGCAATCTAAAGCAGGGGCTTTCTAATGGAATTGAGCTTCATGGTCCCAATTTTTCCAAACCATGTCAAACCATCAAAAAACAATGCTGAACAAACACAAATCTAGACCCATGCGTAACCACGAGAAACTGATAGCCAGAGGAACCGAAAAGCTTCAGAATAAAATATGAGGTTGCATGTCAATAACAGAAAACAATGCATTGCACATAAATTTAGGATTTTTTTCTTTCCTGAGACATAGGAAAAAAATAAATCTTTATTTTGATCAGATAGGGAAATAAAGGGATTAAAAGAATCAGACAAGTGATTTTTAATTGGTCTCCAGACTGTACCTCTTCCTTTAGTAAAGTGCATGCAAGTGGATAAAACTGTATGGATGGACTTTATTAGCTGCAGCTTTCCTTCCTGACTCCAGGATTAGAGGAATACTTTAACCTTGACACATTCATCTTATACTCACAAAGCTCCACTTTTAACAGTCCCTTCTCCTTTCCTCTTCACTTGTCTGGTTCTAGCACATAATTTTCTAAATTAGAAGAGGCTACTGTTCTGTCTTAAAAAGCAAAGGAATTCTGACTTATCTTTGTTAGCAAGAGCATGGAGAAATTCAAGATGGTTTATTATTAATACATCCTAAAAGTTTATTGCAGATGGCAGAAATATGGCAAGAGCAGAGGTTTGTATAAATAAGGCTCTTTAGAGGATGCATTAGGCTGTCCTTTAAATATATTAACAGAAAAAATAGAAGGAGCATGATTTTATTTATCAGATAGTAATGTAAAGCCAAGTATACAAACACCTGTTATTTATATATTGGTGAGAAATTGTATTTCTTTGAAGCCTCCCTTATGCTAGAGAAGTTTGCGATGAGATTTTCAAAAGCACTCAGCACTGCTCCAGCTCTGTGCCGAGCGGCATGTGCAAATACTGCTCCTGCTGCCGTTCCTGAAGGCAGAACTGGGCCACTGCGGAGTATCTGTGAGAAGTCCAAAGCTAGGGGGAAAACTGCCATGCGCAGCTACTGGCACACCTATCATCCACAGACAGGAGGAAAAGTGGCTGTGGAAATAAATACTTATTCAGAGGGCTGGGGAAAATGAGAATGCAAGGAAGTTTTTGTATGTATGTGTGGAGGGGGGGGTATTTAGCAAAACACTTGGAAGTTAATTGCAGAATAAAAGAATATACCTCAAAGGTACACACTTCCTCAGTACACGGATTTATTGTAATTACAGAGTTTACCCTTACCTTTTTTCTTTATCCAGCCACATATTTGAGTTGCTTTAGATTAAAGTATATGTGTTGTTAATTACGGCATTTAGTTCTCAAATCGTAATTGGTGTCTGGTGCTAAGCTCCTATAACTCTTCTTGTCACTGTTTCAAGGGGGCCTGTTTAATTTGCCTGAGGTAAACTAAAATGGAAAGTACCGTCTGATTTGAGTAATGTGAGATATTTCTTGTGGCTTTAATGATCAAATATTGTACTGCTTATGGGGGGTACAATTGGGGGGGGTGACAATGGGCAGTCCTACCTGCCAAGAGCTAATCAAGGTAGATGCTCCCATAATAATTTTAAGGGGGTTTATTACATCCTTTAAGCAGATGAAAGTAATACTGCTTAGAATAAACAAACACCACTAGACATTGGATAAAAATTACTACGGCGAGCTACTGGGAACTTTCCTGCCACGTCTTCCTTTAAAAAAAAATCTCGCAGGAGTGTGGGAGACAGAAACTTTTACCCCTCGTAATCACAATTTTCTCCTACCACTTGGGAAACACATCAGGGACAAAAGCTGAAGAAACAACTTCGCGGGTATTTGGGAGGAGAGCACCTGACGGCTGTCAGGTGCAGACCAGAACTGGCTGTCGCATCCTGTTGTAAAACCGCACTACCCAAAACTAATGCACACAAGCTTCCCCAAGGCTTTTCTTCAGGCGCTTTAGGTATTTGCTGGTAACTCTTCTATCAGGTCAAGATAAATGGGTATCTTCAAATTAGACTCCAAAGCTGTATTTCAACATCAGCCAGATTTGCAAGGTACTTAAGTAAAGAAATTTCTAAATTTGTTCTCCCAGTGGCAATTTACGTCAATAAGCATTTTCTCCCACAATTTCCCATTAAATTAAACAATTAGCCTGTTTTGTAGCTTTGAGGCCCTACTCTTTCTGCATAAATAAAGTGTGTGCTTTTTCTGCTCCTATTTTCTCTGTCAGCATCATCCCCCACGCTTTTTCTGTCCACCAACTTATTAGCATGAAGAGATGATTAGACAGTCCAGGTAGTCGGTAAGTAAGGTCACTCCTGTGCTTTTTCCTAAGAAACGCATACCCAGAAGCGGTTGTTGCACACCACCTGTGTTTTCATAGTAGCTTTTTCTTCTGTTTAATGGATTTTCTCTCACTGTTTGAAGATAACTAGATTGGTGGCCATATGTTTGCTGGATTGCTGTTCTGTGCTAGGCAGGAACCAAACCACTTCAGCTCACATTTAACGTGCAGAGGTTTTCCTGCTTTTGCGCCACCCCAGCTTTGTGGCTGAAAGAAGGTGACAGAAGCCCACAGTACGTCCCTCTTTTGTTCATGGAAACGCTGAACCTGGCAGTTCCCTCCTCTCCTTTGGCCTTCCCTTTGGAAGGTGAGAGGTTAAAATCTCTCTATCTATCCTTTGGCTCTTGATGGCAAAGATCAATGTGACAAATTATCTCTAAATGTTTCCAGTCAGAAAGAGGTTTCCAACAGGCATTTCAAGCAAGCTTCCACTTGAATTGCTCTAGTTTCAAAGAAGGAATGATCAATTCTTTGGTGCACAGCCTTTCCACGTTCCCCTCAGGTGAAGATATACGCTTTGTATGCATTATAAGAGCACCTCGGATTTATGTGGCATTAATGCCTATCTATCTGAGGTGCTCTGTTTCTTGTTTATACCAAAGGAGAAAAAAAATCATATTGTATCCTGTTCCTTCCCCTCTTTCTTCATCCAGCAACAGCCAGGGGAAAGCAGGACAGCCATTCACTCGCTGCTGTAATTCATAGTACTGACAACGAAAAAGTTAAATTTGCTTGCTGCTTCAAGTCTGTGCAATCTTCTCCATAAATATGCCATCAAATTTCTGATCATCAGGACTGGATCCTGCTGAGGAATAGGGACAAGCAGCAGGGCTTCTGGAGCCACTAAGAGGTGAACGGAGTCTTCAACCAGCAAGCACTTGCAATAAAAGCTCTGTCACTGTGGGATACAAATGAACGTGCCCTCCTGCAATTTGAGATGACAACTCTGGGACAGACTGAGGAATTCAAGCCGTATCATGGGATTCTTATGCATGACTTTTATATCATCTTGAAGCCAACTAGATAGACAGTCCCAATCAGAAACAGACTATTCCCTTTGTAGTTCTGTGGGACTAAGACATTTGTCATCATAACATTGCTCATAGTTCTCGCTTTGCCTCACATGGAGAAATACAGTGAAATTGTAGTCTTGCTGAAGGCACATTTCTTGCCTACTACATCATTAGCCACTGGCCACACATTTCAATTTCACAAGCAAAATCAGCAAGCTAACGAGGCCGTTGTTACCTGTGTGCCTATCGGACTGCATCATATATCTGAACAATGAAACTTCAGCAGCTTGTTGAGCTCCTCCTCTGGAGATGGCAAGATGAGAGGGAGATGGAGGGAGATTTTTGTATCTCCTTCCTTAGTGCAATTTACTTTGTAGTCACCCAGGAAAAGGCCTTTTGCACCAAATGAATGCAAATATATATAAAGGAAATTCATATTTTGGAAACCCCTACAAGCACATTTTGTCATCACAGTTGTCATTGAGAAACTCACTGGAACTTTGGGAACTCAGCCACATCAGTATCATCAGGCAAGACCAGTCACCCAAGTCTCTGCTGAAGCTGGGGAGGACATCTGTGATAGTCTGTATTTAGCAAGACACTCATTCCAAGACAGTGAGAATCATTTCTGGAAAGAAAAAGAACCACGAGAAACACAGAAGTCTGCTGATCCAAGGGCAACATTTATTCTTATTTTTTCAGCAAGAAAATGAGGAGACTTTTACTACATGTCCATAGCAGTGACATATACTGGCTAATGAAAAAAGCTGCAAAATGGAAGTCAGATCCAGCCAAGGGGTGGCAATTGCCAATGGAGAAACCTTAAATCCTTCCTTTTTGCATTATCCTGTATAGTAGGGTGAATACCACCCTGTCCTATCTCTGACACTACAGGGGTCATGACAGCGACACCTTTGGAAGTTGCAAGGTGAAGTTTTCACTATGGCTCTGTTCAAAGAGGAATTCCTCCAGCAAGAACCTCCTTGCAGTCAAGAGCCCCTAAGAAAGAACTTTAATTCCCTCAAGTACTTTCTGAAAATGGGGACTTTATCAAGGAGGACTAGCACAGTTCCACTACAGTATCTTGCCTGTGCTGGTCCGTACAGAACATCTCTTCCCCTTCACCCAAAGGCTGACAAAGAACTTAAGCATGTCGTTGGCAAGGAAGCCCCAGAGCAAGCCTCACAAAGAAACATGCTACATCAGTTGTACCAAGTTATAAGCCAAATGGTGTCATGCAATGTGTGGCAATTGTAAGTACACTAATACTAATCTTAAGTGTACCTCATATCAGCACCTGCTGTAAATTGGCCATGCAGTGTTACTGCTGAGGGAAAACTTGTCATGAAATTAGACCTAACTCAAGCATGCAAATAGCTGGTCATTGGCAAGGACACCACAGGACATCAAGTGATGTTATTTAGGGATAACAAGTAATGCTAACCACTTTCTGTGGTCCCTTTCCCTCTTACCCCTTCAGGAACTGCGGTGGTGTTAGCGCTAGAGGGTATATCCTTGCCTGTTCCTTTTAATATCTGTTTATAGATTTCTTGTCTGTGAATCTGTCTAATCACTTTTTGAAACTGCTGACACTGTGCCTCCAAAACATCCTGTCTAAGAAAGTCTAAAAGTTCATTACCTGCCTTATTAAGGATTACTTTATGTCTCTCAAATGATCTCCTACTAGTTTCACAAAGTGCTTCCTAGTTCTAGTATTACAGGATTTACTGAGTAACAGTTCATCATTTAGTTTATACATCACCTTCATGTGATACAGACCTCAATCATATCCCTCTTCAGCCTTTTTGTTTCCAAACTGAAGAGTCTCAGCATTTTTAATCTCTCCTTTGAGATATTTGCTCTCTTGCCTTGATCATTTTAGTTATTCTTTTCTGGGCATTCTCTAACTCCACTATATGCTTCTTCAGATGCAGAGACCAGAACTATACCCAGCACTCAAGATGTGGACAGACCACTTTTACACAGGAGCAAAATGCATCTTCAGTCTTGTTCACAATATCATTCCCACTGATGCCCATGATTTTGTTGGCTTTTTACCTGCTTCAGCACATTAAGCCAAGAATTTCAGGGAATCACTGGTAATGACTTCAAGGTTTCTTTTATGAAAGTGATAACTTACAGTTCAGAATCCAGCACAGTGTAGGCCTGGTTAAGATCACTTTTTCCTAGATGAATTACCTCACATTTACTTAAAGTGAAGTGTATCCACTACCTTTTTGTTCGTTCAGTTTTATGAGGTTCTTTGGATGTTCTTCACCATTGGTGTAGCATTTGATTTCCCAAAACTGCTTATTCAAAAGTTAGAGATTTCACTCTTCACTCCCTGTTCTGTCATTGATGAAGATTCAGAATCAAACTGGTCCCAGTAGTGATCCCAAAATGATGCTACTGCTGACTTTTCTCCATCAGGAGAAGTGGCCACTAAGTGACTCTTAGCTTCCTAACCCTTAATCAGCTTTGTCTGAAAATGAACTTTTCCTCTAACCCCACACCAATTTTATGTCTTTAAATTGTTCTGGTGCAGAACATCATCAAGGACATTCTGAAAATCCTAACATAACATGTCAGCTGGGTCCCCTTTATCCGTAGGCTTATTGACACTCTCACAGAATGTTATCAGACTTCCCTTTACAGAGGCCACACTGGTTCTTTTTCAGGGGATCATATTTACCCATGTACTCTTATCAGTGTGACCCTATTCTTTAAGACTGACCTCTACCATCTTGGTGGGGAGTCAGGCATCTCCATTTTGGAATTTCTGTTCCATTGATAATTTTGCAATGAATTCTGAAAATTCTGCTTTCCAGATATTCTTCAGCAATGTTTCTGTCTGGGTGTGGGGGAGGTGTGTGTGTGTCTGTCTGTCTGTTGCATATTTTCTGAACAACTTCAAGAAATTTGGAGATTATTAAGAAACCAAGTATCTAAGTTATAAAGGAAAAATGTAAAATTGGTGGGGCTAGTGCCATCCTTCTTGGACTGCTTCATCATTGCAGCTGGCATCAATCTCACAGATACTGATAAGGACAATCCATTAAGCCCCTGTGCCAAAACCCAGACAGGCATTCCTTGGATAGCTCAGCTTCTACCACAGTTTTCTACCACAGAAGGCAACAAGCGCTGAACTTCACCACCTTTTCACCATGGGAATTTCATGGCAATAGACTTGCCAGGACATAGAGGCCTCCAAAACTCTTTGGTGAGTTACATTCAACTCTGCAGTAGTTCACAGCAACAGACACCACTTCTGGTTATTTGTGAAAAGCTGTCTTACTGCCTTGATGTAATTCTATCATGCATAGAAAGGAAGCCCCTAATGCCTCATTCAAGGAATTTAATAGCAACAGATAAAATTATCCATGAATTACAGAGAAGAGTTTCCTACTGTTGCAGGAACCAAAATTTTCCATAGTTAACATACAGTTGTCCATCTGAGGTTTGTGTAGGCCACAAGTCACTCCTGTGATTCTCTTAAAATACTCCTTGTTAAATCATAGAATCATAGAATCATTAA
>NW_009234611.1:0-8098 GCF_000690835.1 Fulmarus glacialis | reverse complement strand
CGGCTGCCCACCCACGCCGCCTTCCCCGCTGGCACCACCGGCCCCCCAGCCCCGAAGTGCCCTCGGACGCTTCTCCACTCGCCCTGGCCCAGGCTGCCCACGGGCGCCGTGCTGCTGAGCCCGCTTTCACGCGTGAGCCGGTTTGAAAAGGCACGTCCTGCAGGATTCAACGCTCCTGCTCTTGCAACTGGAGGAAACTCTTATTGAGCGTTAAAAACAACAGATGGTGGTATCCTCTAAAAGATTGAACTGCCATGTTTTGTGCGTAACTAACTTCTTTCGATGAAGTTATTGGAGGGAAAAAAAAAAAAAAAAAAGGCAGGGGGGATTCTTTCGGAAGACAGCTTCAAGAACTGCCAGGCTCTTCAGGCTAAAATTCAAACCGACACCAAGCTGGGCTTTAACTCGATAACAGCATCTCCCACCCTGTACGAACCTTCTCTCTCAAAGCCATACGCTAGCCCCACCAAGGCCCCCCTTCCTGGGGGACGGCAGGCCATGGGAGCTGGCTCCCCCCAGGAGCTGGCTCCCTCCAGGAGGGAGTCCTGCAGCGCAGGACTCCCCCGCTTTTCCTCCTGGCCTCTGGAAGAGTTGGGCTGCATCTGCTGCTTGCCATGCTGTCCCCCTGTTCCTCAGGAGTGAGGTGTGTTCGTATTATTAGGATGGCATTACAAAAACCCACATAAAACAGAGCGATCCATAACATTCTAAATAAATGTGAGCTTGGAAAACAAAGTATCGAGGTAAAGCCAAAAAGATACAAGGCAAGGTGGACTGACTATCATGGGAGCCATCAGCCATTGTTTCAAAAGAAGAATTAAAACCCGTAACGGAAAATGGCGTGTGATGGATCTTCCTAACACTCACACAGCGAGCGATCTATACCTCTCAGTCAAAAGCAGACAATCCCTATGCATTTGTGGTTTTACTAAAAGAGACCGTGGAGATAACCACGGAGAGTATTCCTACTTAAGACGCTTGTCTTACTCTCTTTCAGGTCTGAATGTTTTGCCTCATTAGCTTTGCACGGCAAGATCTGCAGGTATTTTGCACTGGTGGGTACAGAGGGGACATGGGACCAAAACAGAACAAAAACAAAACAGTAAATCAGTTTAAGTAAAGTTCTTACACTTTTGAAAAATCCTGCCTGATGTCCTCTACACAAGTACTGACAGGAGAGGCAAAAGAGAAGCAAGATGGCCAACTAATTTTATTTTTACCACTTCTTTCATGTATTTTTCTCATCTCCTCAATATAGGAACCTGTAGCATGTCTTTAACTCACATTTGGAAGATCCCATTCCAGAAGATTACAAAACCCGGCAACTTTTAACAAAGCATTTAATGACTTCTTTGAAATTCACTGTGCCTGTTCCCTTTTTGACGCTGTTTCAAAGTATGTCCTCAGTATATACTCAGTCTGCAGTCAAATCCAGACTGAGCTGGAGACATAATCACACCTCTCTCCCTACCTCTCTGCAGGGCCTGATGGCCTTCACTTCCAAGAGTGGACAGACAGGACCCGTGCCTTCGTCTTCAGCCTTCCCAGTTCACAGCCTACCTTTGGTGACTGCAGTTACATTAACTCCTCAGGCTGTAAGTTGAAGGTCACTGATGCAGACATACATCCCTATCTGCAGCTACTCCGATGGAGTAGTTGGCTCCGACAGAGTGGATGCAAAGCCTCATTGCAGCAGTATCTTCAGGTGCTGCAGCAACATCAGCAGAGCCACAAGGAGACTAAAGGCAGCCTAAATGTCGGCGTGCAGGCTAGGCCAGCCAGTGCACAAACAGCAACATGCCAGACCCTATCCACCTTAATCTCAATGCCATTTCTGCACTAGTGTCCGTGTAGTTTTGCAGCTTTATCCCTTTTCGTTCATATATTAAGACACTCCAGGAGAATTTACTCATTCTTTTCAGGGAAACTATTAGCACTGAAGTTACATACAGCTGCTTCCTTACTAAGAAAACATATAGTTTAAAGCCAGAAATGTATCAGAACTGCCTGAACATTCAGCTGAACAGATTTAGTGAGTATTAAAACCAAGAATCCACAAAACCTGCATGGGATATTGTGCTGGCAGTGGTGTGTGGACCAACAGCAGGCAAGGTTAAAATAGAGGTAAGAGCTCAACTTAAGAGAAACAGCAAAGATATTCCTAAACCTTTTCTGATATAATTACTGTTATATAAATGCCTGGGCTTCTTTTCAAATCAAAACCAACACCTGTACAGCATCACTCACAGCTCTGGGAGTCCACTACACCAGAGATAAATGAGCTCACAAGCCCACCTCCAATCCCAGAATTATTCCGTGTATTTCAGAGAAGCTGTTTCCTACCTGCTTTATAGAACAGAGATTCTACAGCACTGAGTACTGGTATTCCCCTGCTATTCAAATTGATACTCAGTTTTGAAAGGGCACTCCTCAGTTTTCACAAATACCGGCCAGGTACGCTGTTGCTACAGTGTACTAGCCTCCTTCCTCCTCTCTACTTCTTCAGTTCAAGTACACAGGTACGCCAGTGAGAGTATTTCATTAGATACAGAAGAGTAATCTCCGGCACTCTTGACAGGACAGCCAAAGACAATTTATTCCAGCAACCTAGAGAACACCAGAAGCAGTTTAAAAAGAAAAAAAAAGTAGTCTTAGGTAGTAAATAAAAATCATTAACCAATTTATGAGGTTGACTGACAAATCACTTAAGGCACGTCTTTAACTTCAGCAATGCACATCTTTAACAACAAAGGCACATCTTCAACTTCAGCCTATCTTGACTTAGTAACAAACTAAACACTTTCATACATGTTTTTAAGTAACTTGCTAATATTTATCTTGCGAACAATTTTTTATGTTCTAAAGACTCTCCTCTATCAGCCCACTTCAGTCTTTTACTACTGAAAGCACTTTATCCTTAAGACGACAGGTCATACAAAGAAAAAGTTGGAGACACACTGGCTAAAGTATTGCATTGTTTTTAGTACAAAACACTCCATTTCTTTAATCCTGCCCTTCTACGCAAGAAACTTCCTTGAGAAACTAGAGTAGCATCTGCTTGTACTTCAAATAATTATTCTCTGCTTCTTTGCCCCTCCCAAGTTTCCTTGACTGAGGTCATCAAAATAACAAGTACATTTTAAAATCAAAGTTTACTATTTGTCGGATTTCAGGGGCAGGACTGTGAAAGTCATTATTAGGCAACCATTCTTCTCAAAGTGAAACAGTTTGTGCTTAACGCTACCAAACAGTTAGACTTCTGTCATTATCTTTGCTGGCTAGTGATATTACCCTGTCCAGAGGTCTCCAACTTCAGTACAGACACAGTGTTAGATCAGCAGTTTTTGCACTGCAGTCGTTATTTCCTACAGGTCTGCAAAAGTAACTAAGAAGATTAGTCTATTGTTGGTAGGCTTACATTCATTTTTCAGGCATCTGTATCATCTACAGGACACTTTTTTAGTGTTTTGAAAGTAATTGAAAAAAAAAAAAGTTGAAAACCCACTTCTTTAAATTGTGTCAGCTTTTTTCTCACAGAGAGAATACAAATTTTTTGAAAGCTTGAAAATGGTCGTGAAAAGGGATCATCTAATGTATAATCATCCTTTAGCTACTAGACAAGATAAAAACCTACCTCAGAAAGAAGGTATGAAGTAGGAAGTAGCAAGCACCTACAAGCGTATGCACTCCTGTGCTTTGAACTCATTCACATACATTTAGAAGTGCAGGCACTTCCAATCAAGTAGTTATTCTGTACTGTTTTAACATTAACTTGAAATTTTTGTATTGCTTAAACTACAGTTGTCAAAATTCATTTATATGTGACAATTTCTGACCTCTCATCCGTACATCAAAGGCAGGTGGAGATTAGGCACCAAATTATCTCTATATTTATTTAAAATAAGCCAACCCAGAGATAGTTTGATCACAAATTTACTCACTCCATCAGTACATTTATCTTCTCCTGAACTGACATGACAGGATGACTTCTCCTGGCTTGTTACTCTGGTACTTTATGAGCATTAAAATTACTTAGAAAGTGACCAAGATGGGGAAGACCTGGTGAAAGAAGATACAAAGGGAAAAAGTAACACTGATGTATCTTGCATGGTTGAAAGCTTTCTCCTGCAAACCAGCAAGGAAATATAACAGCAAACAATCAAGGAAACAAACATTTTGAAAGCATATTTAAAACACTCCAAAACATAACGTGGAAGTGACTATCAGTGAAGACATCCAAAAAATTCCCCAATCAATCAAATTTGCAGTATCAGTCTACTCTTGTAATCTTGCCTCCTGTAAAATTCACAAAAGAATTGTGCTCACATATACATAGAGTTTCCAGCAATATCAATAAATTATAATCTCCACTGAAGCTCCCTATTTTATTCCAGTCCCATGAAGAAATACAATATTAATCACTAAATCTAAACAAAGTCACTACTCAGCTCAAAATGGATACAATCTCCCAATCCAACGCTTACAAAACTCTGCAATACCACACAGTTAATACAACACTAAACAGATAAATTAATTCATAAAACATTCCAGAAAACACCTCAACAATCTGTGTATTCAGAAATAGCAGACTCATTTTAATGATTCCTAGATCTCAGCACTTCTTAGAAGCCGATTCAAATATTTTCATATATGCACATGTACACACAAGAGCTTTCTGAGCTATGTAGTACATTAACAGCATACATGCAACAGCAGATTTCCATCACCAGAAAGCCACTGCCCCGCTACCTACTACACACACCCACACATCACAAGTGTCAGAACAACTTCAGGTACAAATGCCATACATAAATAATGTGCAAAATGCCCAAGCCAAAAACTGTACCACAAGCAGCATGCTGTCCCTTCTTATCCCTCCCCCACACTGTTATCCTGAGAAGTTAAACCCCAGTTCTTCTCTGCTATAGGTGGAAGGCACTCAGATACTACGCACAATGTGGCAGAAAAAAATCCTAACACTGTTGCCCCCTTTTTAGCTTTATTACCAGAACAAGATACTGGCAAGTTTAGAGATGCAGAAGTTTACTTCTCACAATGTAAGATAACACAGTACCTGTAGCAGAAAACCCCCATCACATCTCCAATATCAAAATTTCTTAAAATTAGGAGGGTTTTGTCTAGTTTTTGCTGTAAGAATAACGACAGCTGCTCTCCAGAGATTAAAATGCAAAACAGACTTTTTAAAAAAAAAAAACTGCATTAGTGTAATCTTCTCTATTTTCTAGTTCTCCTATCAGAAACAATTTATTAGAAAGACATATACTTCTGTTTTTTAAAACAGTTTTCTTCCTAGATGTATTGCTGCAATATTCTGTAAGCATATTCTTAAAAGAGATGCAAAGGTTCAAAGAGCAGTTGCAAAGAAAGCTACTTCACTCCGCTAATTTGCATCGTTTTATGGTTCCTATCCTCCCTCCTAAATGGAAAACTAACTGTGATAAAACATCAAGCCCAATTAGAAACAGCCACTACACACAACTATTTATTTGAATGATTTCCTTTAGGGTATGTGTAATTGTTTTTACAGAATCTTTTAGTGTTTGGGCCAAATATTGCCATCTTTTCTTCAGAAAAAACTTCCTCCAGCTTCACATCTCATTCATCAAGTACTTCACTGAATTAAAATCTTGATACATATAAAAATAAACCTTTCAAATTTGATTTATTTCAATGAAATGCTGGAAAACCACCATGGCAGCCTGAGTTCTGCATTCAGGATACGCTTGTGATTTTTTTCAGGTTACGGTATTAGCTTGCACATTAGAAAGCTCAAGTTTGATACTTATTTGAATATTAATAATTAAGACAGTGATCAAGTGCAATGTAAGACTTTAGCACCAGAACTAAAGCTCAGATTTTTGGAGTTTGGTCCCACCGGTATCACATTTGCCAAAATCCTGAAGTTTAGCTTCATTTTGGGCTGTAATCTATGATCTGTTCCTTTTAGATGTAAGGCCCAAAAATCTGACAGACCTCCGTAGGCATGGGAAGAAGTTGGGGAACAAAGTGGGCAAGATTTAGAAAACAGGCAAGTGACTTTAAGAAACGTGTTTTGTCCACATCTGTGGACAGCTGGCAGCTGTGCCAGCCACGGCAGGAGATGAGATCAGCCTCTGTGGCAGCACCAAGCGAGAGAGGGAGCGAGCACGGAGGAGAGGTCAGGTCCCTGCAGGTGGGCTAACCATCCCATTCTTGGCATATCCAGGTTACCTTTTCCTCCAATAAACGTGCTTTCTGGAAAAGCGAGCAGGGCAGCAAAAACAGCAGGGAAATCATTTTCGTTCAGTTTTACTTAAGAGCAAACCCAGCCTGACCTTTAACTGTCCTTACACTGTTTTAACCTATGGCTGCTCTCCCACCTCCCCAGCCTCCTCCCCTCCCCGCCTTGCCCTCCGGCAGAGGGGGCCCAGGCACCCCACCCTACCCCGGGATGCCCATCCCGCCGCAGGGGTACACCAGCACACACCATGGCTTTAGCTACAGCCGGGCCTGGCACAGCCACCCCTGGGAAGCAGAGCTGCTAGGAGGATGGCTGGCCCCAGCCAAGGCCATCGCAGCTGTGAGCAAGGACAGAGGACTCCTCCCTGGAAACATGAGAAGGGGGGTTATGCCAGCAAGAAAGCACCGTGTTAATACAGTACCCAACATGCAAATCCAGCAAATAATGTAAAATTTTCAACCATCCCTTATGATTTATGAGATGTCACCCAACCCTCAGCTGTTCTTTTGTTTTACCAACAACTACTTCCTCTGAATGATTGCAAACAAATTGAAAGGTGCTTCTGCAAAACCATTAATTAGCCTTGGCTAATTGCAAACTCACTTTAAAAAAAACCCGTATCATTTCATCTCCAGTAGTAAGTGTTGCTTAGGGTTTCATACACCAGAGCAAAACATTTGCTGCAACATCTTTCGTGATGATGTCCACTCTTATCCAAAGACCTGACACGAAAGCCAGATGTGTGAATCAGTGGCTATTACATGGTATTCTCTAACGAAGAGTTTCTTGATGTTTTTCAGCATACTATCTAAAACTACGAGTCATTTTTCTCATTCAATCAAAAACAAAAAAGGAAAAAAACAAAAAAGGAAAAAAAACAAAAAAGGAAAAAAACAAAAAAGGAAAAAAACAAAAAAGGAAAAAAACAAAAAAGGAAAAAAACAAAAAAGGAAAAAAACAAAAAAGGAAAAAAACAAAAAAGGAAAAAAACAAAAAAGGAAAAAAACAAAAAAGGAAAAAAACAAAAAAGGAAAAAAACAAAAAAGGAAAAAAACAAAAAAGGAAAAAAACAAAAAAGGAAAAAAACAAAAAAGGAAAAAAACAAAAAAGGAAAAAAACAAAAAAGGAAAAAAACAAAAAAGGAAAAAAACAAAAAAGGAAAAAAACAAAAAAGGAAAAAAACAAAAAAGGAAAAAAACAAAAAAGGAAAAAAACAAAAAAGGAAAAAAACAAAAAAGGAAAAAAACAAAAAAGGAAAAAAACAAAAAAGGAAAAAAACAAAAAAGGAAAAAAACAAAAAAGGAAAAAAACAAAAAAGGAAAAAAACAAAAAAGGAAAAAAACAAAAAAGGAAAAAAACAAAAAAGGAAAAAAACAAAAAAGGAAAAAAACAAAAAAGGAAAAAAACAAAAAAGGAAAAAAACAAAAAAGGAAAAAAACAAAAAAGGAAAAAAACAAAAAAGGAAAAAAACAAAAAAGGAAAAAAACAAAAAAGGAAAAAAACAAAAAAGGAAAAAAACAAAAAAGGAAAAAAACAAAAAAGGAAAAAAACAAAAAAGGAAAAAAACAAAAAAGGAAAAAAACAAAAAAGAAAAAAAACAAAAAAGGAAAAAAACAAAAAAAACAAAAAAAAAAAAAGAAAAAAAAAAGGAAAAAAAAAAAAGATGCTTTTTCTTCTGTGGTCTGTGGTTTTCTCCCCAGTGTTTGTGTGGGACTCTAAAGCTAAAAAAAGTTTCTATTATGCAACACTTCACTTTACTATAAAAGAACACAAAACAGATTACCAACATTCAAAATTCACAATTTACTTCAAACACGCAATATCCACACACACACCCTCCCCCCCCACTCCTCCCCC
>NW_009234610.1:65035-65455 GCF_000690835.1 Fulmarus glacialis | reverse complement strand
CTCTGCACGACCTAACGAGATCCCTTTACGTCATTACACCTTAAATAGGAAGTGCGTATCATAAATCATGCTCTTACCTGTCTGTTGCAGATAGGTTACGCTGCTTGATAGTTTGCCATACAGTAAGTTACAGGCCATTCCCACTGAATAATGCAAAATTCACATCAGTAACCAACAGTTTAGTTGTCAGGTGTAAAGTGCTGCAGAGTGTTACTTACATGGGGTATTGAAACTTGATCTGCTGGGGGGTTTTGTACGATTTTGTATACTTTGGTTAAAAAAAAAAATCCAAACTAGCCACATGGTTCATTTTTGTGATAATTTTTTTTCTTTCTGCAGCTCTACTGAGAAGTCATTTCCTTGGAGATCGTCAGGTATTGTCTTTTAAGTGTACATTTTGCTTTAAGCCCACTTTATTTT
>NW_009234610.1:30737-65022 GCF_000690835.1 Fulmarus glacialis | reverse complement strand
CTTGTTTTGAAGAGAACTGAACATTAGCAGCAATGCTACATATCTTTTTCAAGTATCTTTTCTAAAGTATAACATTAATATCTTCTTCCTCACACATGAAGAGACTTGTGAGTTCCTCTATTATTGCAAAAGGTTGTTTTGGCTTAGAGGTAGTTGCAGGTACTTTTCTTGTACCTTTTTGTGCCTTTGCATTTTTGTGTGAGATGTGACCATAACAAAAGTCTTGTGTATTGGGTCTCCTTTGCAATTAATTAAAAAATACTTTTGAGTCTTCCCCTTGGCAGGGGAAGGTAATCCTTGGTAAGGATTATAGAAAAATACTGTATGTTTTAAGCTTGAAAACTGATTTTCTTTTTACAGATACTCCTTCTTAACTGAGAAAATCTCCAATAAGAGAAGGTTTTTCTGAGTGTGCTTTTTCTATTTTTGTATCTCAGGATAGTTTGAACTTTCTTTCCAAAACAATAAACATTTGTTTGTAGTACTTCTACTCTTGAGTATATTAGGTGGAATAGATAGGACTGTATCTTAAAAGTGACATTCAAGTGTCTGTTGAAATAAACCAATCTATCCTTAACAGATCAGAGCATTTAACTAGTTAGGTTTTTTGCATAATTTAAAGTATTTAATATTGAAGAGTCAATGTTCTGAACAGTTATTGTCTCTTTAGAGTGATGAAGTGTATGTGCAGAAGTCAACACACAGCAGGATCAGAAATGGGACTTTGACTCCCTGTGAATTGCTTTTTGCACTGGATCGTGTTTCTCTAATGCAATCATGTACTCTTGACAGAATGTCATATTAAGCAAAACTGGTCTAATGTAATCAAAATGCAATTAGTATTTTAGATAGCTTGTTAAAAGTTTTATTAACCAAGTTCTGCATAGTGTTAATATCATATCTTTATATATAAGGATGTACGCAGTTTTAAGAGCTATCGAGTTTCTGCTGTACAAAGAATAACACGTCGTAGTTATCTGCTTGTTCACTCAAGCATATTCATAATTATGATAATTGTGATTATTTTAGGTAAATAAGTCTCTCAAATTATCTACTTTGCCTTCCTGTTTTTTATTTTATTTAGAGACTAAGCTCTTAAACTTGTGTATAATTGTATTTACATGGTTTCAGTTGCCATCATGGTATCGCCTCTGCTGAGGTGAGGCGCACATTAGCTTTTTTCCTTTCTTTTAAATCTAATATTCTCAACAACCTACTCGTCTTGGCATTTAAATTTTGCTAGTCATGGTGGTGCTTTTCAGGTATTCTTTTAGCAATGTTTTTAAACAGAAGTAAAATTTGTTTTTTTCAAGTAATTGAGAAATTAGTTTTACTTATTTTTTCAATGTGAAAATTACTTTTGTGTTGTTTTGGGGTTTGTTTGTTTGTTTTAAATTATATTATTTCCCCTGGTTCTATAATGTTGCAGTGACAGTTCACAACTGGTAAAGATACCTTCTGACAGATCTCGGTCATTGTTTTACTGATTTATCTCATCCAATTGCATTCCATTCTTTCTTTCATCTATCCAGCTTATGTTTTTATTTTATCCTTTAATTCTCTCTTCCCATTTGTGTGTTTCTTTTCTTTAGAAGTCTCCTGTGCGCATCCCTGCTAAGAAGTCACTTAACACATGGCGAAAAATCATATTTCTATTCAAATACTGTATGCAATAATATAAATCTAGATGTATATTTCTCACATCTCTATGTATCTAAAGTATAGCTTTTCTGGAGTAATTGCTCAGAAGTGGACATGTCTGAAAAAAATACATTTTTTGCTTAGAATTTTCTGATATACATTTCATTTAATGTTTACATTTATGCTGTGATTATAGCATGATTGTGGGTTTTACTTACTTACAGATTCACTCTTGAACTTTGTTTTGAAGTGTCACTAGATGATGCTTTACCAACTGCAATCTGAAAAATACTGAAGTTAAAGATGAATGAAAACACTCCCTTAAATCACCTTTTTTTCCTGACTGCAGATAGTAGTTTATATCAAAAAACATCAGTAGATGATGTGATAAGATGTGACCATAGCTGTAATTGCATCAGTAGAATTATACAGAATTTTTAACAAATATAAAATGGTGTTGTTTTGCAGATGCTTATAAACAGAATATTAGATCAGCAGCCATTTATAAAAAGGCTGTTATTTTATTCAGGGCACTCTCCACATGATTTATAGTAGGAGAGAGAGATAGACAACAATTCATTGTACTGTGCATTCTTGCCTTTGTTAGAGAGCCTAAACAATCTTTATTTTTTAGCATTGTGAAAGCATTTGCTTGGTGGTAAATGTATGATGGAAGAGAGGTTTTGGTTCAGACCTCTGTCTTAGGAACATCTGTACGGCACTGCACAATTGAACTTTATTCTTCCTATGTGTTTCTCCCAAAATTGATTATTTATCAGTTTGACATTGAATTAGCATCATGTAGTATCAAGTAGCTAAAATAACAGGGCCTTGTATTATTTAAACAAAAAAGATTGAAGATTGAAATATTGAAGTTGAATATAACTATAATTTAAATGTCCCAGTCCCCACAAGTATTTTATTCTAAAGAATATGTAATACCCACTGATGTCTGTTATGATCTGTTATTGAGTTGGTGTAACAGGAGCTCTGGAAGTGAGTTATTTCAGTGTTGGTTCTCTGTATCATTTCTAGGCATACTGATGATTAAATTAATGGAAGTGTAGTAACACTTCTTATTAAATCTTAATTAAATTTGGTCAAATTTTACTAGATGGTTTCGACCTATGAATGTACTACTGATAAATAACTGTGCTGACTGCCTGTAATTTCTAAGATGTACTGATTTTTATTTTTTTTTTTTAATCTGGTATTTGAATAGTGTTCCAACATTCCTCATCATAGCAATTAATGAGTAACATTTTTAGTATGAATGTTCCATTATGGCTAATTGTGCAAATAGTGAGACAGCTGCATTTTCTGTACAGCTATTGGTAAAAATCAGAGTATTTCTCTACAGCTTGATAGGTACCAATACTTTGGTTTTTATTTCTCTTTTGAAGTATACTGTAATAACAACTGTTATAAAGAATTTCCAATAGCTCATCTGTCAGGCGTGTTTTGTTTTGTGTTTTGTTGGGTTCATGTGGGATTTTTTTCCATAAGTGCCGCTAGAGTTTATATCAGGATATTCTTTGTCAGTTTGAGAGAGTTTTTGTTAGCTATTGCATAGAATTTATTTCAGTCCTTTTTTCCGTCTTCCTCCTAGCATCAAATTTCTGCAAACTCCTAACAGTTTTGCCTCTTTCTGTAACGTGCTGTTATATTCATTTTCAAAGCGCACTTAGCGGGCTTCACTGTCCACAACTCGCAACTTTTGACATGAAGCAGTTTTTACTAGACTGTTGCTTCTTAGCATGTTTCTTTTGGTTTCCACTCTAGGCTCATCCATGTATTTCTTCAGCAAGAATTTACGTATCTGGTGTTACCTTTAAATGTAACCCACATTTCCTACTCCCCTTCCTCAGGAGGACATTAGGAAAAATTTCTTCACCGAAAGGGTTGTCAAGCTGGAACAGGCTGCCCAGGGAAGTGGTTGAGTCACCATCCCTGGAGGTACTTAAAAGATGGGTAGATGTGGTGCTTAGGGACATGGTTTAGTAGTGGACTTGGCAGTGTTAGGTTAACGGTTGGACTCAATGATCTTAAAGGTCTTTTCCAACCTAAACGATTCTATGATTCTATACTGCATCTCTGATGCCTGTTCTTCATCAGTAAGTGCAACATGATGGCAATTGAATGCTTAATATTTCTGTCAAAATAATTTTGATTCAGTTTTTCTTGTTGTTTCGTGTCCTCATCTTTGTCCTTTTTTTCCAGACTATGTTTAACTTTTTCTTTTCTTCGTAATAGTGTTGTGATGTTTCCTTTGCTTTCTGTTATGTATGATGATGCTTTCCTTTGCTGTCTGTAAAGTTCAGCTAATATTCTTAGAACTGAAGTTAGCTTAAGAATTGTTAAAAAGTAAACATTTGGATAGTAGTATATGAAGTAAAAAATGTATAAAATTTGCAGCAACTTCTGTTGATAGTACACAAACAGGGATGAAATTCAACTCGGCCTTTTACTTACAAAGTTCTTGAAATTATAGGACCTTAAGACAAGCAATAGCTATCCTCTGTGCACTACAACTAGTTGCACAATGTTTCTACTCTGCAAAGTATACTAGGTAATCAATTACATTTTGCATTAAAATAGGTTGGAACGTACATTTGAAAAATTCGAATTACATCAAAACTACAGGAAACAAGATTCTTAGACATTAGCATTAACATTCTTTTCATTTAGTTTGGTAGATGATACCTGTCTACCAGTAGACTTCGTTTATGTTGGAAGCAAGTTCTTCATTAGTATGTGTGAAAAAATTATTATGATTGAGTTTGCAGGAAACTTAAACGTGAAACATTGGATTTATCTAATTAATTTGTTCTTTCAGATCCTCCGACCACCAGTGTAAACAAACCCCAAGTGTCAGAGAGTGTTAATACCAATGCCTATGACATTAGGACAGAACCAGAACAAGGCAACCTCTACTCACCAGAACAGACATCTCTCCATGAAAGTGAGGGTCTGTTGTGTGCATTTTAAATATTAGAATATATTTCTGTATTGAGTGTATAAAAATGTAATACAATTATGAATGCAACAAATAACAAAGTTATATAATATTTTATTTTTGTGAAGTTGTTCGATGCTTTTATTCTTATGCTGGCTTCATATCTACAGGGTCTGTAGGTAACTCAAGAAGTTCAACACAAATGAATTCTTATTCTGACAGTGGTTACCAGGAAGTAAGCAGTTTCCATAACAGCCAAAACTTGAGCAAATCAGAAAACAGACAGCAGCATTCCCTTATTGGAACCACTGATAACCATCTGGTGAGAAGCTCGCGAGCTGAAGGGCAGACATCAGTCCAGGTATGCTCAAAATAGTACATTTCATCTCTATCTGTACACTGTCTGTAACTCAGTTTTAAAGACAGTAATTGTATAGCTGGACCTAGCTTTGTATAGGCTGGAATTAATGTTATTAAATTACACTTTTATTTCACACCTTCACTGGTTAAGAAACAGAAATGGCTTGCAGCAGACACAGCTTGTTTGCTGAAATCAGCATGCATGTGATCTGGTTCATTCACTGCAGCTGAAATTAAGTAAAACTTCTGAGGACTCCTGACTGCAGAGTACACTGCTAATATAATATCAACAAAGTATTACTCACTTAAAATTCAGTTGTGATATTGGGGAAAATCTCCTAGGATTTAGCCTGTATGTAAACATAGTGCTTAAAGGAAGATGGTATTTGTGTTCCTGTACCTTCTACTGTTTCTAGCTTTTTTTCCCCTCCTTTTTCATTACTCAGAATGATAGTAAGACAGTAACTGACAAAACTTTATTAGCTTATACCAGAACTCTTTGCATTACTGTTGCTGAATTTCCAAAGTGGTAGAGTAGTGAGGAAGGAAAGCATAGGTGCGTATTAACGTAGAAAGCCAAATAAGAATGAGGATCAGATGTTTTTTTAATGTTAAATTGCCATTTTATATATTAAGAAATACTGGTTAGAAAAAAGTTATCTTATAGGAAAATCTGAAGGAATTACATTTAGGGTAAAAGCTACTCTTCAGCTGCTTTTATATATTGTTAAATTGTGTGCATTTCTTGTTGACTTCTCTGTCTTATGGGAGAAAAGTATCCACTACATGGCCTAAATGATAAAATTAAAAATGTTTTTGTTTTCAAACAGCCTTCAGTAAGTATTGCTACCAACCGAGTCATGAGACGTGTCAGTTCAGTCCCATCCAGAGCACAGTCTCCCTCTTACATGGTCAGCACAGGTGTTTCCCCTTCGAGGGGGTCGCTGCGAACGTCCCTGGGTAGCGGGTATGGTTCTCCATCGGTTACTGAGCAACGATCCCTTACTTCTCATGCGTATGCATCCACTACTCTGCCAGTACAGCGGGCAGCATCCCCATATGCTGCACAGAGATCTTCCTCCCCAACGGCCGTGCGGCGGATCGGATCGGTTACATCCAGACAGACGGCAAATCCCAATGGCGGGACTTCCCAATACCAAACATCAGTCAGAGTTGGCTCTCCTCTTGCCCTTACTGATGTACAAACCAGAGTAGCTTCTCCATCCCAAACTCAGCTGGGATCTTCTTCCCCAAAACGTTCTGGCATGACTGCAGTTCCACAGCATTTGGGAACAACACTGCAAAGAACAATTCATGATGTTGAACAATATGGACAACAGTATGATATATATGAGAGAATGGTCCCTCCACGTCCAGATAGCCTTACAGGTTAGTAAAAAGGTAAAGACGCAGCTTAAAACTCGGTACAAACCGACAACTGCAGAAAACCCGTAATGCAATAGTCGTTTTGTGGATGAAACGTTGTAGCGCTAGGACATAATTCTGGTGGATGTATCAAATCAGTTGTAAATACTGATGTCAAACACTATGTATCAATCATACCATAAGTTCCCTGTGAATACTGTCTTTCTCTTAAATTACTAGATTGCTAGCCATGCATTAAATTAAATAATATGTTTTAAGTAGCTAAGTGAAATTCTGAGTCTTCCAAACAGAGGCATTTCAGTATTTTCGAAGAGGAAGTACATTTAAATGTATGTGCAGGTTATACACAAAGTAAAATATACTAGGCTGGAACTAGTTTTATGTCTAGTTCTTTCTTAAAATATGTAACTTGGTACCACTGAATTTTAGACTTTTTCCTTAATATTTCTAGGCTATCTCAAAGTACTTCAACTTAAATATAGGGTAACCATTGTAATATTAGCTTAAAATAAAGCCCTAAAAGGTAGAATCTATTCATATGAGAGGCAGTCCTGATTAAGGTGCAGTTTACATTTTAAGTTCTGTGTGTGTTACTGGGTTTTTTCTGATCTTCATTTAAATGAGCACAGACAAGGTGATTTTGCAGTTAGACCATATGCTCTTTTGAACAGACTGCAATGTCTGTTTTTTCTTTTAAACTATTATACGACAGGAAATCCCAAAACATTCTCATTCCTCAGCAAAAGGTGTAAGGTGTCTTCTCCCTCACCCCTGTTTGCAAGACATAGTAATTTGCCAGTTTGATGGGAGGGGGCGGGGGGGCAGAAATCAGTTTGATGTGAAAGACTATTCAGTAGTTTAAATGAAAGCAGTCCAGTGGGCTGCATAATTTGTGATGTAACAGAAATCTTGTACTCTTAAAATATTATTAAGGTAGTTTACAAATACTACTGCTTGAGAATATCACCTTGTCTAAACAGGTGAACTGATCCATCTTCAGAAAAAAGGAGTTATTGGGACAGTGAATCAGTAATTCAGAACAGATGGTTTAAATTTCATGCTTTTAGTATTAAGGAAGTAATTTGCAACTGTGGTAGTCGAGCTTAGAGAGCATCTTATTTTATAGCCATCTCCACTGTAATCTTTCCAGGAAACTTGAAATGGTATGACTTTCCTGTGCTCTTTGATACAAACTACGAGTAAGAATCCCTCAGTATTATAAAAAACCTCTTACATTTTCTAGTATAAATTAGTTTTCGTGTTTCTTTAGAGGGAATAGTTTAGTATAACACCTGAAATCTTAAACTCAAATTTGTGTATGATCAGTTTTCTGAGAGGAATTTTGGATGCGGGGGAAGGTTAGTACTGTAGCAGCCTTTGGTATAATCCGGAACCCTTCCCTGCTATGTAAGCTGAAGGACAGGATGGATGTATGATCAGGTCCTCTCTTCCTTCTGTGCTTACAGTCTCTAAGAAGGCTATCCGTGTGATGCATGTTCTGGGAAAATGTAATGTCAATGAGTGTCTTCCCAGGAGATAGCATTATCATCAGGGAGGTATAGGTCTGATTGCCTGCTTTGCATTGGACATACGTCCAGTTGCCTGCTTTGCTTTGGTGAAGTCCCTCTGTTTTCACCACCTATGTATGTGTTTTCTTAGTGATGACCTGTGAGACCCCAAAGGTTTCCTTGCAGACACTGTGATAGAGCAAGTCTGTGATTTTCGGGGGAAAAATATTCAAATGCAGAATACATTTGGTTACACATCACTACTTAATTGTATTTTGAAGTTGTTCCGTAATCTCCATCATTTCATTACCTTTGCATAGTTCACTTAGCATATTCTATTGCTTTGGTAGCTGCTAAAGCTTTAGTGCCTACAATGGTAACACCAAAGTGGACAAAACAGTATTAATTTTATAAAATAGTTTAAAAAATATCTTTTAAAACCAAAAATTATGCTGGCTTTATACCCTACTTGAATTTGTGAAAGAACAAAACTGGTGAAATCACAGAATAAATTAAGAATGCCAAGAGCAGAAGGAACTGGAGTGAGTTCAAAAGGGGTAAAGGGGAGATTAGGCCATTACAAGATGCAGTAAAGAAAAGTCAGAGAGTGATGGCAAGGTAAATATCAGAGGCAAAAGGAGAAGTATTGTGTAATTGTTTCAAAAAATAGAAGAGACTGGAATACAGACGTGCAAAATAAAAGCATTTCAAACTTAAAGAGAATTTTCCTGGTAGCGTAATACTCAAAAACAAAGTTGGTGTAGGTAGCAAAAGTGTTATGTAGCAATTATATAATATATAAGTAAACTAAGTTTGAAAATAAATACGGGTTTGGCTTATATTTTATTAAATATGAGCATCTGAGGCTTGTTTAGCATTTAGCTAGCTAAAGGTTCGGCCAAGGAGACTGTCAGTTAGGAGCGTTTAAGGCAGTGAAACAGATGATACAGAAGTGTGGGAGATTAGAGAGGAGTATTGAAATACAGCAATTCTGAAATGCTTCCAAAATACTTTTTTTAAGAGTAGTGGTAGGGGAGAAACTGATGAGTTGCAGAAGAGCTTTTCCTTTGGGTGATGCATCCTGTTAAGTTGCAAAAGCTCTGTACCCTCAGTTCTAAGAGCAGCACAGAAGCTGACAAAACTCAAGTAGGAAATGGCGAAGAACTCTCAGAATTAACTAAATTCTAACTATTTTTCCACTACCCAGTTTAGTATATTAGTGCTTCTCTGAAGACTCTGGAAGTATAACTTATAAAATAGGGGAACTAGGATGCTTTAAATGGAAGTATTAAAAATAGATGAGAAAGTTGGTGAAGGGTAGCTAGTTAGTACACCACCAATACCAGGACGCAAAATTTATATGAAGCATGCATTCGATAGTCAATGGGAGGGGTGGTGCTATATGTCAAAAAATGTTCCAGGGCTGAAAAAGAAGAAATACAGGATTAAGACTGTACCACTAACCTCCTAATCAGGATGGCAACAGTGAACTTAATAGGAGATTGATTGCTAATTCAGTTAGCAAAATAGTAGGGGGGAAGATACATCAATGCTGGTTGCAGAAATACAGTAACACACTGGAATGCACGGAAAGAAATTCTAGGTAATGTGCATGAAGTTTTCACGGAGCAGATAGAGGGAGAACCTTCACAAGGAGAAGCAAGTCTGAACTTGTGCAGTGCTATTCAAGATGCTGTTATTGAAAAGCTGTTCTGCACCTCTGCCAATAATGTACTTGGATCTAGCACTGCAAAAGTGGTAGCAGGAGGTCTACTGCTGAGGAATTGAAGTTAAATGAGACAGATAAGTTAAAAGGAACTCAGGAGGGATAGCTGAAAAGCAAGGTGAAAAAAGAGATTCTTATACAGCTGCAGCATAGCAAAAAAAAAAAAAAAATCATGGGCTATATAAACCTTTATAAAGACTTTTCTCCACATGCTTAAATCTCTGCTGCCACTACCAAGAAGACTTTTGCTCTTACTGCTGCATATTGTTTCATTTTCAGGATTATGACCCCCTTTAGGCTGTGCCCTATTTCACAACTGGATTTCTGTCAGGTTCACAACTTACCTTGTCATTGCTGAATCTGTGAACTGCACATGCTGACTTAGCTTTTACTCTGTATGTTTTAGACTTTCAACTATAAATGCTACCAAAAAAATTGAGTTGGAAAACTTAAAGTTGTCAGTGTATGGACAACACTTTTCATCAAAGAAATGCTGTTTTGCCGATCAATCTTTCAGTATGGATCATTTAATAATGGAAAGAAGTTTAATGAATAAATCTTTATAACTGTACATATAACTAACACCTTTTCTTGGCTAAAAGAAGAAAGAGTCAAGCATGACAGCTTTATTATTTTTAATTGATATGGGCCCTGTACATATTTCCTTCTTCTTGGTTTTAGGCCTGAGGAGTTCATATGCTAGTCAACACAGTCAATTAGGACAAGAATTACGATCAACTGTATCTCCTGACTTGCACATCACCCCTATCTATGAAGGCAGAACTTACTACAGTCCTGTGTACCGTAGTCCAAATCATGGAACAATTGAGCTCCACCAGGGATCCCAGTCAGCATTATATCGAACAGGGTCAGGTGGGTAAAGGGCTTCCAAAGCTCTTCCATTGACTGTGTCCCAAAGTCATGCTTAATTTACTTACTGGAGTTTTTCTGAAACCTATGGCGTATAGGAGAACATATATGAGATATGTAATGCCAGTTTAAAAGGAAAAAACTATATGTTATAAATTCATGGAGATAGAAACTAGGTTTGAAGGTTTTTTTTAGCAGGAATTAAAAAGCTTTTGTGATGTTTGCAAGAAATACTTGGGGCAATATATCAGTGTCAGTTTAGGGTCAGAATATTTTCTGTTTGATATCACACAGTCAGGTACATCCAAGCAAAGCGTATTTCATGACACAAAAAATTTATTGCTTCCTCTTGCATTCTCTGTGCATCATTCTCTTACAAATTGAGTTTGTTCTTTTTTTTTTTTTTATTCATCAGTACAGTAAAATGATAGCTTGCACACTTAAATTACCTACTTTCACAGTAAAAATACTGGTTTTACCCAACTTCTCAGCAAAGGATAATGTTAAAATACTATATGTGAAGATCATATATTGAAACTGAAATATTTCTATAGTATTTCATAGAACTGCTACTCGTGAAGTATTAATTATGAAGTGCATAGGCATAGATTAGCATTAGAACTGATTTTCTGTAAAGAGAAATGTAATACATGTTGCAGTGCAGTTTGTTCTTTAAGGTTGATTAATAATTTGTATAGTCGAGTAATTTCCAAAAACTCTCAAAATATTAGAGTGATTTAACTAAGTAACTCTCTAGAAATATTTATAGGAAGTGTCCGATTCATATGTCATGTTTTCACACATTTGAAAATTGCTTTTTAATGTTTTTAATGTAACCGAAATACTAAGAGTATGGAATGTTGAAGGAGGCAACAGGTTTTGCAATTCTCCTGTCTCCTACAACCTAGAGTAAACAAATTAAGTTTGTCAGGATGAGGAAATATAACTAGAAATTGGAATTCTCTGTTTAGTTGTCTGCCTAATATCACTTACTTTGAAAGAACAAAAGCTAGCACAACAGCTATGTTAAGTCAGGAAGATACATGTTCCTGTTTCTGAAATGATCAGTTTAATCTTTGCAATCATTCTCTTGTTAGCTTTTTGTCAGGGAAAATGTACATGTAGTTGAGAAAAGGAAAATATCATATAAACTATATAAATTTTTTTTTACTTATTTTTCCTTTTCCTTTTTAGTACAGTTGGCAATTGATGTTACTGTTAGTAATTGAATTTTATTATAAACCTTGAAAACATTTTGCATCCTGATTTCTGCTTGATGGCACAAGATGCATTTCTTATTTTAAATACTTGTTGAGGCAAGCTGAGGCATAAGCCTGATTCCACCAAACCTTTAGTTCTGTAACTAACCTCTCTATCTTCCCTGGGACATTGAATAATTGCTCCCTTAAACCTGGCGATAGCTTTCAACATTGAGCACGGTACACGTTTTTAAGACTGGGTTTTTTGGTGGTTTTTTTTTTTTTTGCTTACACTTTTAACCACATATTGCCTCTTCTCTTCAATAGACGTTTGTTACCTAGTTTGTTTTAATACTGATTTTATACTAGGAGTCGGAAATCTGCAAAGATCATCCAGCCAGCGTAGCACACTCACATACCAAAGAAATAATTATGCTCTGAACACAACAGCTACCTATGCGGAACCCTACAGGTCAATGCAGTATCGACTGTCAGAGTCCAGTTATAACAGGCTGCAACATGCAACACCCGCCGATGATGGGACCACACGATCTCCATCCATAGACAGCATTCAGAAAGACCCCAGGCAAGTCCATTTGTGCTTTCAAGAATTATACATATTTGCTATAATAAGATTTTTAATACATTCCTTGAATATATATGGCACTTTGTTGTGCATATTCCAGTTTTACATTGTTTAAACGATCATGACTGATTTAGATACTAAGATCTATACCTTTATAGCCAAAGTAATAAATGCAGTCCTACTTGTTACAGTAAGAAAGAGTAACTTTTATGCATTTATTTATTATTACATTTTTCTTCCATGTTTATTTTCATGTAGAAGTTATTACAGGAAATACTTGTAAATTTGATGAGAATTGACTGGATAATACCAAATATTTTTGAGTAATTTTACAGAGCAACCTATAATATTGTAGCAAGTTTTCTCTTTATGGGAACGGGAATTGGGGTTTGAAAATTAGAAAGAAGGCTCATAGCATGATTCAGTTATTTTCTAGTTTGGCCCTATCCTTCAGTCTCGAAAATAAAAGCACTGTTTTTAATAGATTTTGTTGTTCTGTTTATTAGTGGAAATTAATGTATTTCTTTTTTTTTAATAGATACTGAGAGACTGGATTAATTTCATTTAACTGAATGGTACATTCATATAAATGATGTTAATAGGATAATCTTACCTCTAAGCAGTAATGCTTGCTAGCTGCATGCTACTGCTGGCCTATTCTGGCATGGCTTACAAGAAAAGTTACTTATAATACGGATGCTTCACATTCATAACAAGGAACTTTAAAGAAATTCTGACTCAGTTTTCATTGCTGATGCACCTCCTTCTCTTGTAATTTCACAGTGGAATAGTTTTTACCTTACATTTTAATCTTTCTCCGTTTCTGATTTGCATATCATGCTATTGCAGAGGTTAGATTAGTGTATTACAATAGCCTCCGACTGGGCTATTTGAAAGCATCACTTTAGGATTAAGAGTGAGGGAGCATTCAGAAAGCTACTAGTTTTATTAGAAAGGCAGTTTTCCCTAAGGTTTTCCTATCATTAGTATGGAGAAACAAACCTCTTAAGTTGTTGAGCAGTTCAAAGTAGGCACATAACTGAACTTTCCCTTTTTGGTGACTGTAGGAATCCTGGGGAGACCCGACTGGCCAGGCTAGCATTAGCCTTTGAATAGCTCCCCAAATACTATTCTTGGAACATGGTTTGTTTTTTTTTTTAAATTTACTTGGATTTTTGAGCATGGGAAAACTTAGATACTCCTCTTTTTTTTTTTTTTTTTTTTCTTTCTTCTTCTCAATCTTCCTTTACAGAAGGAAGGTAGCCCAGCAAATATTAATGAGTATATTTCTAAATATATGGATATGGGCATGGATATGTTTAATGACTTTCCCAGGATTTGTCTGCGCAAAATCATTTTGTTTAATGAAGGAGATTTGATTTGAATGATTTTAAGTTTACAATCCCTGACTAACTCAAATTATGCAAACTTCCTGCATCTGATCATGATGATGAAATTTCAGGCTGCGCAGCTTTTGTTGAAGTATAATTGACTTACTAGGAAGAACATTGAGCACTGAGGAAAAAAATGTTGTGTGGAGAGATATCCCTGAGCAGCATTATTAAGTGGGCATCTGTTGCATTATATATTTAAGTTTTGGGAGATTTATGTAGGTTGCAGTGTTTGAGTTGGTATAATTTTAGTATATATATGTTTGTGTGATCAACAACCAAGCTAACTGAAGAACATAGGATATAAAGTGTCCTTTTCCAACTGGAAGACTAAAAGGTGATGTGACTCATAGTTACTCTAATATACCTGTTTTTCCTCCTAGCCCTGATACTCCAGAACAAAAACAGAATTGTTGAAAAACACTTAAGATGCTCTAGTAATTCTACTTAGTAAATGAACATACATTTATAACTAATGCCTTCTCTTGAATGTGTTCATCTGATGAAGGGAGTTTGCTTGGCGAGATCCAGAGCTGCCTGAAGTCATTCACATGCTTCAACACCAATTCCCGTCAGTTCAGGCAAATGCAGCTGCCTACCTTCAGCACCTGTGCTTCGGAGATAACAAAGTAAAAATGGAGGTACTGTACTGAGTGTGTTTCTGTTTCTGGGAAAACTGTAAAAGAAAAACTAGACAACTAGACCTCTTGCCTCTTTGGTTTTTTTCATCATAACACAGTATCTCATACCCTTTTTTGTTTCCCTGTTTAGATGTATGATAATATCGAAGTACCTAGGTGTGTGTAATTACACACACACACACACACACACACACACACACAGATTTTTTCCTGTCATAAGAGGCTGCATGGAAATTATATGAAAATATTTTACATTCAAGTTGTGTATACCAGAGCCTGTTTTTGTGTAACCTGTTGATGACTGGAGACTAAGAAAAACAAGAATTCTGGAAGGCTTTCCACTGGTTTTGATCAAGATATTTTAAGGCATCGTAGGGAATGAGTGGGCTGTCAAGCAAAGGAAAGAAATCCAACCCTAGAAATATATAGAGGATAGTATTTATGTCAGTATGATGTGGAGGAAGGATACATCTGAGTGAAAATTCAGATTATTGTTGAAATTTCTAGAAACTTTGCATTTGAAGAGCTGCTCTTTTTGCAGAGCAGCTATGAGCTATTGATCTGAAGGAATTTGCTTTTTCATTCATATCATATATGTGTGTGTCATCTGTTATTTTCAGTATAAATATTAATTATGTTAATAAAATGTTGGTGCAACTTTTATAAGAAGATAGCCCAACATAATTCACTGTTGCTGGGAGGCAGATGAAAAGATGGTGGTGGTTTTGATGTTCTGGTAAAGATCACGGTGATAATCAGATGTAGACAGATTTATAAGGTAGTCTTGCCATTTTGCTTATTTAGGAATTCTTGGCATATTATTTGTCTGCACATGTTCATCTATAGGAGATACTGTGTTTCTTCACTGTTTCCATTTTCATTATTACAGAATTTGTTTTAGAAATTATGGAATGTCTGCTTTAATTTTTTCAGAAGTACCCAAAACTAAAAGAAATATGCCAAAGTTTAATCAGAATTTGAATGTGGTGCTAACTTGTATGTCATGTGTGAAGTGGTGTCTCAATTGTTTACCCTACTTAGCATTACAAATATTTGATATGTTTTTAAATCAGTTCAGGTATAAAGGATTATAGATGTATTATACCATATAATCAAGCTCATAAAACCTTACCCGAAGAAAAAGGTCATCTTTTTGATTTAGAAGACAAGATCAGTTACAGCAGTCAGAGAGACAACTGTAAATGTAGCCTGCCTTCCACTTAGTGTGTGGAATTTTGGAACAGAAAATTTCTCCTTTTCAAACAGAGAAGATTTATGTACTGGCAGTTATTTGTTTTGAATGGGAATAATCAGCTGTTAGAAATTCTTAGAATACTATGACAGAAAGAATGAAATTGTCTGGCTTCTAGGAGAAAAGAATATTCCTGCACTTTTGGGAAAGCGAGCCTTATGTCAGTGTTTCCTGATGAGGCTTTCGGTCTCTTAAGAAGAAGCTGTCCCTCGAGTTGGGATGGTGAGTAGGGATCAGCATGTTTTGAAAACATGATGGTATCTGTGGCAGTAGGAAAGTTGCAATTCATGTTCCCTTCAAAGCACGGGCCAGCACAAGAACCTATTTGGAATAGGAAAGGATCATAATTATTTTAATGCCGAATTCAGTAAAGCCTTATTTGAGGACTGTTTTTGTATTTTCATTCATTATTTAAATTTATTATTTTATTGCTGTGGTAAAGACCAGGTTAATTTGCTGGACTATTAAGGATATTAAAAGCCTAGCAAAATGAACTAGAATGCTTGCATTGCTAAAACCTGAAGGTAAGCATAAGAAACTGCTTATTGGGGGGGGGGAATCTTTACCATTTAAATTAGCTATGAAATGACACAGAATGAATAAATTACACTTCCATGTAATGAATATCTATCTGCAAATACATACAATACTGATATATTAGTTCATTAATGTGTCATTTTACAAGAATTCTGATTTTTTTTTTAATTTAGAAATTGAAATGGCTGTTCAAACTAGCAACAGCTGCTACGTTTTAAAATAGTTAATGACTCAGCAAAATACAAATCTTAAGAATGGATTTCTAGTCCAGTATTATTTTGAATTATATACACAAAAACTGTATCTCATCAAGTTTTGAGTACAGATTGAAAACATGATAAAGCTATTTTGTCATTCATAACTTGTATCTGTGTTATGGATGTGTAGTGTAGATGTAGTGTTTGACGGGCTGTATTGACATACAAGAGGGAGATTTAACTGAAAAGTGTGAATAGTTATTTGTTGCTTCATTATTTAGTAACAGAAATAAGAATTATTTGCCTTGAAAAATAACAACTCTAATATTTTTTTTTTTAATAGCATCCTGCAGTATATGCTTTCAATGTAGTCTGTATCAAATAAGTAATCTGTAAGGTAATATTCATTTCCTACCCACAGAAATCTTGCCGGGTGAATAACTTTAAGCTTAAAGCCCACTGAATGCCTTTAGATACAGATTCCTGGTGGCTTTTGGCATAGTAGTGGCTTGTCTAATTGATCAATGCCAAACTTTGTATCCCCTGGATTTATAACTTACATGGTAGATATATCTAGGTGTGTAAATATAGGTTTCCTTTTGAAAAATACACATTTTAAACAGAGGTCTAAAAAATTTACAAGTCACCAGTCTTTCATTTTATTTCTTTTATTCTACTCAGGAGGTGATTTGACAGGTGAAAATCACATACAGTGTTGATCATAGACCTTGCATTTAAATTGTTTATTTCCAAGCCTCTTCAACTTGGCTGTTTTAAGGTGTAGATAAAGATATTAACCCTTTTGATACCCAATGCAATTTTCAAGAATGTAATAGAGAGAAGATTCTGGTTTTCCAAGTATCAACTTAAAATGATTTGGCTAAATCTCAGTTATGTTTTCATTGAGAATAATTTTATTCTCCTTGTGTTATGGCCAATAAAAGTCATTGAGCTTTTTAAGCCAAAAATCCATGAAAACTTGTACATGTTAATTTATTTCAAATAGCCTTGTTGGCTTGCCAAACTGATTATTTTACAGGGGCCTCTAAAAGTGCTTTTAACGCTGAACTAGAGAATCCTTAGGACTGTTATGTTTTACATCTCTTCTAACTGTTTGGCCCAGAATCACATCCTGTATAAGCAAAGTATTCAGGAGTGATGGTGTATCTCTTTCTTTGCACCATGGGATCTCCTCCTCAGGGCAGCAGCAGTTTAGCTGCTGTAGGTATGGGGTTTTTAAAGAGATCCTATGCCAACTTCATTAGGCATATTCTATGCATAGTATGGCACAAAAGTTATTGTGCTGTGCTGAAATAATACCAGGTTATAATAGATCAATCTTATATTGCAAAATAGCTCATATTTTTAAAAACAGAAAATAGAAAATATTTTGGGTGGTGATTTTTAATTGAAAATTTATGTTAATCTTGTAAGCAATACTACTTAGTTATCTCTTTAAAATATTTTTATTTAGTAAATATTACAGAATTCTAAAATACTTCAATCTTTTATCATTTCTGTAAGTTATTTTGAACAAAGAAAAGTACTACATGGAAATGAGATCTCAAAACACTATTAAATTTTTTTAAAAATATATAACAAAGAATAAATGCAGCTAACCTGCTTAAGGCAAACAATATAAAAATTTCTTCTTGTTTTACGAAATTTCTGCAGAGCAGCCCTTCCTTTTAAAAAGAACTTCAGATATGCCAGTAAGACTGGATATATGCTAATTTGAACTGATTTTTGTGTGTGTGTAGAAGTTGGCATTTAAATCTTTGCAGCTTCTTATTTCTAATACTCCCTAAAAAGATATTCTGAGGTATAGGAAATTACTTTAAAAACTGCATTACTGGGAAACAAAACTTTAGCAGTAACTATTCTTCTCTGAACACAGCAAATGACTGAAAATGTCCATCAGCATTTTCAACAAGGATGTGAGTGGTTCAGAGGAATTTTCAGTACAGTGTAACAATCAAGTTACGTCCTTACCAACAATATTTCGTCTTGAAGTAGAATGGAATGTACTGTTTTTATAAAAATAAAAGCCTTTTAAATCTGTAGAGTGAAATGGGTGAAATCAATGCGGTGCTGATGTTCCCGACGTTCCATTTTCTAGGTGTGTAGGCTAGGAGGAATCAAGCACTTGGTTGATCTCTTGGATCACAGAGTCCTGGAAGTTCAGAAGAATGCTTGCGGTGCACTAAGAAACCTTGTTTACGGAAAGTCTACTGATGAAAACAAAATAGCAATGAAGAATGTTGGTGGGATACCTGCCCTTTTACGATTGTTGAGAAAATCTGTTGATGCCGAAATAAAAGAGCTTGTAACAGGTAAGTTTTGAATAGAAACAAGCTGAGAACTGTAATACAGATTGTTTTTCCGAAGTGGACAAGACTGGAATAACTGGTAAGTGACTAGAATTGAGTATATTGACTGGATTTTTATTTGTGTGTTGGTAGTTTTTGTGAATACAAAATCACTTATTTTGATTACTGACAGTTAAAGTATTAGCATAGAAGTGTAGATTCACTGGGAGAAGTGAATCTTAAGGTAGTTGCACTAAAGCTCCACTAAGGGTAAATTTTCCCCCGGTATGATTCTCCTACATACACAGCTAGGTCTTGGACAGGTATTTCGTTATTGACTCCCAACATTTGTTTTATTACAGGCTTTTTTTAATCATCTGCTGACAACAGTTTTAAATAAGATCTTGAAGAATTGTGTGTTAAAGTACAGACAGAAAATTGGTATGCAAATTACAGAAGCAAGTATGCAAATTACAGAAGCGTCTCAGTGCCCAGCCTGCTAGTAGAGTCATGGCAAGTGACTGTGTACACACTCCTAGTCTCTTGAGTATGAGGTAGCAGATCTACCTTATAACCCATGCACTTACTTGGCACTTGGTGCAGACGGGAAGTTCAGACATGGCAAGTGACTGTGTACACACTCCTAGTCTCTTGAGTATGAGGTAGCAGATCTACCTTATAACCCATGCACTTGGCACTTGGTGCAGACGGAAAGTTCAGAAATAATAAATGATTTGCAGTTCTAACACATGAAGGAACTCCATTTCCATCAAAACAAGGTGGATTTGTTAGGTACTGCATACATCTGCTATCTCTTTTTCTTAATGTAGGAGTGATTTGTCTATGAAGGTTTTAGGGGATTGAAAAATACGAGAGGATAGAAAAAAAGCAGAATGTGTACCTTCTTTAAACAGGTCCTTTTTCAAGTTTTAGTAGCTCCCTCGTTTGATTTTGTTAAGCTACAAAGCTTAACTACTTACCTATTGAGCAAAGCTGCACAACAGCTGCTCAAGTTAGAAGCAACAGAGGTGTCGTACTGGGAGCCTTTCCAAGTTATTTCCTTGTTTAGAAAAGCTATTAAGTAGAGAAAGGACTCTGTACAGAATGTATCCAAAGCATTGAAGTTTAAGTTCATATGCAGGCTATTTTCCTTAAGTATTTTCCACATAAGCAAGCATTAAGATAACCTGCAGCTTTCATGTTTTCTCTAGAAGGATACAATTTTTTCTTTAAGAAGTTATGTAAATGGAATACTTAAAACTAGAATTACACATTAGCTGCCTTGTCTGCTCTACAAAATTCATGTTTTATGCATTTAAATTACTTGTGCTTTTAAGATGTTAGGGATGGTTCCACAGACAAAGCCAAAGTCAAATTATTAATTATAGAAGGTATTTAGTCACTATTAAACAAACAAAAAAAACCCCTACACTGTTATCTTTCAAAAAAGATATAGCACATCATCTGTGAGTAAAAAGATTTTTCAAATAAATATGGTATTTAATTTGAATTAAATAATTAATCTTTAAATAATTAAAGATGACTACTTCAGAAAAAGTGACTCAGTTTTTAACACATGTATTTTTAATTTTTTTTAACCAGCTACAACAAAATGGAAAGTTTTGACCTAATCATCTTCTGGTTAAGTCAGTGGCATTGACTTCTGTTAGAGTTAGACCAATGCTGAACGCTTGAGAAAAATCCACAGCAGACTTTCAGAGCTTAGGGATTTTTAAGTGCTTTCTATAAATAGCAATATAAAGAAAAGAAGTGGAAAAGATCCAATGATTATTTGTTTAATAATTTAAAAACTCCACCTATGTCAGAACTAAAACTAACAAACCACACCCAGTTTACTATGTTTCCAGATTAAGATAATGTAAATACAGAGAAATTAGTATCAATCTACACCACTAGAAACACTGTATGTCTGCTTTCTAGTTTAAAATTAGCACTATTCATTACTGCTATAGTTTATTCATAATTTTTCATATAAAATCGATTTTCCAGTGTAACATTTCTTAATGAAGTGTATAGTGCTTTTCTTTTTCCTGAGGATGGTCTTTCTTCCTTACTAAATAAATTATACTTTCATTATTAACAGTATCAATTGCCTTTGAAAGATAACAGGTATATCTGGTGGCATTGCAAGTGAAATTCATCACGTTTACTTTAATATGCAGTTAGATAGATGAAAACTTCGTTATCCCAGATAAGTGAAATTAGAATAACTTACTTCTTGCGATCTGTATAGATATTTTTCACATGAATTCATTTATATAAAATTTGTGAGGAATCATTTCGTCAAAAGCAATCTTCTAATCTCAGAAATTATTTGGGAACATGTCCTAAAGATTAACTATGATAAGTTTGAGAAGCTAGCATACTGGGGGAGGGTTTAATTGCACAAACATGTTTTATAGGAGTTAGAAAACAGTAGGAGTACTGGGGTCTATATTTAATTAACAGCAACTGAAATGACAAGATTGAAATGCAGAGAGATAAAGAAGTGAAAACTGAATAGAAAGTTACATTAAATAATACAGAAAGCGCAATTGCAAAACCACAAGAATGATTTAAGAGGGAAACCAGTCATCTTTTTAATGGCTATAGATTATTCAGAAAATAAAAGGTGCTAAATCACTTTTCATAATCATTATATGAAAATGAAGTAATAATTTTTTATTTTTAAAAGTTTTTAAAAGTTGGACTTTGGAGTGCATTGGAAGAGGATAACTCTTCACTGAGCTTGCTCCAGCTGTATGCGGTTTCCATTGCTCCTGACCCATGGCAGCCTTCCTGTCCTGTGCTCTGCAGTAAAAGAGCCTTTAGAAGGGAAACTACTCTTTTTTTGGTAACTGCAACACATTTCGTTAGATTTCAGCACCAGTGCGTTCTGGAGGCTACTGTTGTTCACATTCCAGCACAGCTTCAGCACTAGGCAGCAGAAATATTGTTGGGGCCTTGCTGACTGTGTACAAGAGCTCCATTCCCTAGCAAGAGACATGAAGGATGTGCACTGGTTTATGCTGTCTGGATATGTTTTTGCGTTGCAGTCAGCACAGCCTGGAGTCAATCTGTGAATTTCAGGATCTCATAAGGAAGGCTTATTCAGCAGAAAACTGTCTATGAGGTAGAAATGGAAATATGCATATTCTTGAACCCAGGTGCAGTTTCTAACAATTGAGTCTACTTTCAAGAGATTCTCAGAAACAGGCCTTTAATATGTTAAAATGTAAGAAACATTAGTGTACTCCACTACTGCAAGTTTTCCAGAGAAAGCGAGTCAGATGCCTACCTTAATAGAGTAGTTTCTTGATTTTCATCACATCTTCAGCAGCAGAAATGAGCCACAAACCGTGCCCTCCCCAGGGGGTTGGAAGTGACAGCAAGTGACAGTGCTGAACCTGGAGGAGCGGTACGATTTTATAGCTGGAAGGAGGGAAGAATGAGCAGAAATTCCAGCAAGAATTAATCACTAGCTTAGCTGTATGGTAAAGCTCTGTCCTTAAAGGGGAAAGAGGTTGTTCTTGATGGTCCTGGCAATTCTTCATAGTTTTTCTTCAAATTAGTACTACCTCAGCCAGTTCAGTTCAGAAATCCTGTTCTCTGTCCAGCAGCACGATCTTTTCTATACAAAGTGTCATTGTGAGAGATTGCATTCTTGCAGCAGTTGACACTGTACATTGTTGCTTGTGTATTTTTGGAAAAGGGACCCGGTGTTCTGCAGTTCTGGGCAACCTGAGGTGACTTTTGAGAAGGTACAGAAATAGCTTCAAGTCCCACACAATTTTGCAAACTAAGCACTCTGTGAAATGGGTATAGTTTCCTTTCATAACTTTCATGTTAATATAATATTTACCTCAATTCTACTTTGTATACAATCCAAAGTACTTTGTGATCAACTGAGTAAAACCTGCAGAGGTAGCATGTGATCATCCATGTTCAGCAGTGGTCCTCCAAGCTGGTGCAGCTGCTGAAGAACTCTTAATAAACTTGCCACCCGTTTGGTTAACACTACCTGATGTGAGTTGTGGCAGTGGAATTCATTGCATTAAACTTGTCTAGGGTCTTAAAAATCTGGATTAAAATGCCAAGATTCAATACCAAAATACAGCATGAAAAAACACAGCTGGATACAAAGGAGAAACAAAGTTCTTTGCCAGGGTTCCATGAATAGTTGAGCCCCCATAACATGCCAGAGTACAAAGCTGTTTAGCAGGGAATGAGCAAATCGTACTTTTCTCTTTCCCATCCAGAAATTTTATCTGCAGATGTTTTTTCGTTTTTGTTGCGGGGGGGTGTTTTTTTTTCTTAACCCATGACTTCAGCTTGACTTTAAACAGCTAAAGCTGTTGACTGGAGACACAGACATCATTATGCATTGATGTCCTGTAGTCCTAATGAAATTGCTTGCTTACCATATACATTTCATGTATTCTCTGAATTAGGTAACAAAATAAAGCTTTGAAGAGTTACCACATAAGGGATTTTCTGGACAGAGCAATTATTTTACAATCCTATTACCGTTGCTTAAGTTACATCAGTAATGTAACCAATTCAACACTGAACCTGTAACCAGTAGAAACAAACCAACAAAAGAAAACCCTTACAACACTAAAGAGAGAAGGTGGGCTTTAATTATCCTCACACTTCATTGCTATCTGTTGGAAAAGACAGATTTGTCACCTGCAAATATTGCCATAGATCCAAGTCCAGAAGGATTATGAATAAATACAAAAAATTTTGTACATCAGAACAGTCGTTACACAATTGTCTTAATATTTTTCCCTGAGGAGAAAATGTTAGAGACAAGGAGATGATAGGAGATACTTCCCATGTAACAACTTCTCTCGGTTAAGGAACGTTGCTAGCCTGTCATCCATGAGGAGCTGCTGAGGATCAACAAACTCATTCGGTCCTGGCCTACTTTTGATGAGCAGTGAGAAAGATGAAGCCAAAGTTCTGCTTCCAGATTACAGCTCTTCTAGTAACTCCAGCAACTGTTAGTAAAGTGGCTGAAGATCTAAACAGAATTATTTATCTTGCCTGCTTAATTTTTGCTGTCTTCTCTATATACAGCTAGATCAGCTGTTTAGTGTCCACCAATGTTACAGGGAGTATCATAGCTGGCATGCAGAGTTTGATCTCTGGACCTAACTGGCAGACATTTCCTCATCACAGATCTTTGAACCTCCAGATATGTTCCAAGTAAAGTGATACAAAAACATGAAGACTGAAGACTCAACTCTGTTACTCCAGAGTCTTGTCCTTTTTCCTTTTAATAGTAATTTCCTTCTTGGGAAGAATCCTTTTCTCCATTATTCTCTAAGTATTTCTTGAATCCTTACGGGGGGGAAAGAAAAAAACCAGAAAACCACCCCCAAAACTTTAATCACTGAAACTTAGTGGTTTAGATTTGTCTCTCTGTTTCTGCTCTGTTACAGTCTGTAGAAATTTCAAGTGCTTTTAAAGTGTCTTCTGCATAAGGAAGGAACATCATCAATTAAAATCAATTTCTACTTATTAAAGGTGTACTGGAACGGCTTGACCGGCATCTTAGAGCCAGAGACCCAGGACCTTTAGAACAAAAAGCTGATTCTTTCAAATTTTCAGGAGGAAACTGTTAAACCAAACTCTGTCTGCTGCACTGTTATGTATATGTGTTTCTTCAGTTTGGTTCATCTTTGCTCCTTTTAAGCACTCACTTCTATAGTCAGTTCCTCAGAAAAGTCTTCCAGATGACCCTGTTTTCTTTTTTTTTTTTTTTTTTTGCTGGACCAGAGTTTACATTAGATAGTCAAGATCATTTGGCTTTAACCAAAGCTTATCAGGTTCAAGGATGGGATCTAAATTATGTAAGGTTTTTCTCTTTATTTTCTAATTAGTAGGCGTTTCAGTCTAGAAAACCAGAAGTTTATGGGCAAGGCTTTTCTTTTTTTTCATTTGCAAGTGTTAATGTATGTCCCAAATCTATGTGGAAAATATCCTCAAAACACCTACCAGTACTATTTCTAGTTGCCTTCATTTTTAGAGAATGGAGTGCCTTGGCTTTCCTCACCCTATCTGCACCCATTAACTTCAAACGTGAGCTCTATTGTGAAGTTGATGGTGTTAAAACAGAACTCTGGCAAACCTCAAATACCTTGTCCTTGTATCAGTAGTCCTCAACTTCATTCATAGTATGGTGTTTGGAGGGTTGTTTTGTTGTTGCCTCCCATTTACAAGGTCATTGTTACTTCCACATACTTTTATCAGCTATCACTAGCTGGTCCTGTCCCTTGTTGCATCTTCTAATTTATCTGAGGTTCAAAACAACTTCAAAGCCCTGTAAATGCCAATCACTAGATCTGCTGTCAGCAAGTGTTGTTATGCCAAGGAAGATGACAGATGGGGTCAAAGAACAATCCCTCTGATCTGCTTTAGGAGGCTGTCTAATTCAATATTTTTGAGTGTTTTAAGTGTTTCTTCTTTGAGAGTCCTCTTACGCAGGACTTCGGGCTTATGTGTTCACAGAATCACAGAATAGTTGAGGTTGGAAGGGACCTCTGGAGGTCATCTTGTCCACCCCCCCTGCATGTGCAGGGTCACATAGAGCAGATTGCCCAGGACCATGTCCATGTTTTACCTGTGTGACAAATACTTGTCTAACACCCTGATTTGTGGCGTTACATCAATTCTAAAAAATTGTTTCAGGACAGGATAGGAAAAAGATGAGGGGGCTCTAAAACACCTTCAGCGAGTAACTTCTGTTAGCCAACTTAAAGGACTCATCTGACTCTGTCAGTACTCCAATGTATAGACCCTAAATTTTGGTAATTTTAAGGTCTAGTGCATAAACCTATACACTTTCCATAAAGATTCTTTTATTAAAGCTATTAGGATTTTTATATTGACTTTGTTGGGACCTGATCTTATAGCAGATGTATATCTACATCTTTAAACTTAAATTATACCTCTGAATAACCTGTTGAGCATTTTCATTCCGCTTTCATCTTCCCACATGATCTTGAACTATTTGTTTTTTCTCTCCCATCCAGCCTCTTTACAGGAAAACATCAAAGTAGTTTACATAGCTTGATGTGAATGCTTGTATTTTATTATATCTTGTACGTACATCTCAGCTGTTTAAAAGTATTTTATCTACAGTTAAATCAGGGTTACATGTTTTCATTATTTTTTAATACTTATGCTAGAACATAAGGACATTATGCTAGAACATTCAAGAGCCACACATCTAGTTTTTTTCTATACTAGGTAATATTTTCATTTTTGAGAAGGCAGACATAGTCCTTAAATGTTGCTTTCATTTTTATTCTTACAATCTAATAAATTTAAATGACTGGCCAAAACTTTGGAGATGGGTATTTGTGTTTGTTGAAGATTTGTGTTCCTTGTCACTTCAGATGCAAATGTCAAGGTAAATTCTCTGTCTTATCTAGAATAAATTTTATGACAAAAATGTCCAACCATTGCTAATACCAAAGCAGTTTTGTCAATGATAGCAACTGCAAATTTTCGTGTAGATAAGGCTCTCAACTTTATCATGCTACTTATTTTAATTTCCTGAGTAGGATTATTTTGGACAATGTTCACAGAAATGTTATTTTAGGATGGTCATCTCTGAGAGCTGTAAGGGTCAGAATTTCAGGCAAAAACAGGGCAGGCAATCCCTGATCAAAAAAAGAAAACAAAAAGACGCACTTTTCATTAGAACTACAGAAGCTTTTTCATATGGCATTTTAAACTCTCCTGCAAAGCTTACTGATTTCCCCCCCTCCCGCCCCCCTGGTGCTGTTACTGCTGATTTCCTTCCTCCATTAAGAATTATCCATGCTTGGTAATGCTGATATCTTTTGAACTTTAGCCTTCTCTTCTCAGATTTTCCTCACCTCTCGGCAATGTCAAGGACTAATAGTGGTTTGTGATTTTTCTGCTGTATTTTATAGTACATTCACAGACTAAGGAAGAAACATGAGGCCAGCTGAAGCAATCAGTTGAATTATACTCAAACTAAAGTGTAACATGAGTGGCAAGCATAAGCTCCTCTCCTTCCAAACCCAGAGATGCTAGGGACAATAGAGATCTGCTTAGGTAGGTAAATGGACTTAGCACTCCCCTTGCTACACAAGAGTTGTTTGTGAATGGGATGTTCACTGGTCTTCCAGAATGATGGAAGTTGCAGCTAATAGATGTTGAAAAGTATTTTTTTGGAAATTAATCCTCTACCTACGGTTTCACAGTCTCTTTGGACTTTGGCAGACGATTCTGTAACAGTTAAATACTTAAGTGTACCTCCACAACAATGTGGACTAAAAAGGCACTGTTATTTAAATAACATACAAAATTATACTGTAATCCCAGAAGTCTCTTAGACCTTACCTTAATACAGCATTGTACCAGCTCCTACCACCGTTTTCCTTATCTTTTAATGGAAACTTCCCAGATTATAACTGCCTTTGCCTTTAGCATTTATTTCTAATAAGCACTAAATTTGGTCCCAATTATCTTAAAATAAGCACTCTACAAATAATCAGATTGTATTCTTATTTTTAACGTGAAGACTAAAGGGTCTAATACACAGTTCTACTTTGTAAAATAAATAGCTGAAGACTTCTCCCAAATTAAGAAACGGAGTGTCCTGGTGAGAGCTTTTGCCTTCACATAATAACACCGGGGTAATAAATCATTCATCATTTAATCAAGCTACCTCCTTGAGAGTCCAGCTTCTGGGCAAGTTTTGACATAGTTACTCAGTGGAACTCTAGTGATTTGCCCTTCGAACACTCCCAGGCTAATCCTTGTGGACAAGTTAGTATCTGCGAAAGTTTAACAGGCTTCTTGGAGGGATTGAGTTTAGGGAGGTCCTCTAGCTGTTTTTTTCAGTCTGTGCCATTGTGCCCACATACGAAAAAAAGATGCTGCTGGCTACTCTCTTCCAATTTTTTAGCAAGCATCTAAGTTAGTGTTCCTCTGAAGGCAAGGTGGGGTGGGGTGTGCCACGTCCCTTATGGGTCTAGCGAGTGCTGCTGCAGCTAACTGCATTGGTCCAACAACGCCTGGGTATGTAGTATATCATCTTTTGTTGCCTTGGCATTTCAAACAGCACCCAGCTGCTCCAGCTTCTTCACAAGCTATAGGTTAGCCAGTAAATATTTAAAGGCAGTCATACTTAGCAAGGCTGAGAGATTTACCTCTATGTGAATAACCATACAGTGATATTTTCAAAGCTAGGTCACATAGAATCGAGCATGGTATTTTCCTGTATGTGTTAGATAACTAATAGTAGTCGGAGACTCAGAATAGAATTTTTCTCTTGCATAGCTTGCTTTAACAACAAATGTTTGGGGGGTGGGGAGGAGGTTTAGGTGAGATCTAATATCTAGTTTGCATCGCAAATTGCGTGAAATACGGTTTCAAAAACTTAAAGCTATAGGCCAGTGAAGCATTTAGATTTCTCACTGTTAGTTACCTATGAAATACTTTTCTTTAGCAAGGGCATACAGTCACAGAGGAGATTACAGTATGAAATTAAATATGTATTTGAAATAGCTTGCTTTATGTAATCGAACTGTTAAACCTGAAGAATAAGTAAACTTCAGCTTATTTTGAGTGTGTAAATGTAATGCAATACAAAGTTTGGTGAAGCCATAAACAATTTTTGAGAATCACTCAAAAATTTTATGAAAAAACCCTCTACAGCAACTTTAAAGAGTACTTTTTTTAAAATTATTTTTTTATTTCCCAGTTTGAATCAATTCTCTTTCATTACTGGAAGTCTTGCTGTACAGGAGCTGGAGTTATGAGCCATAAATAATACTTACAAGGTGGCTCTAAAATGGGTCTGTGTATTAAAAGTATCAAGAATCTCTGAACACTTTAACATGTGAAGTATCCATTGTTGTGGATTTTTCCTCTTTAGTTCCTCAGGATTATCAGACTCTGAATGAGATAGTCTGCTTTTTGCTGTTTACAAATTAATTTATTATTTTGTCCTATGTCAAACTATTGGAAGGAAATGTATAATTTTCACAGAAGTAATATTTCTGTGAAATAGCAGGTGATTTAAAAAGTAACCAGACAGTAGGTACAAGTAAGAAGTCCAATTGTAAGGAAAAAAATTAAGCAGGTGTTCTGTCACACAGGAAGTCTAAAAATATCAGGGACACTGAATGGGTGAGGTACGGTTCCAGAAGAACAAAGGTTGTGTGGTCAGAGCGTCTGTGATCTGCAGCAGACCTCTCTCTGTGTGTACCTATTCCTGACTGCTACCTCATGACTACCGATGGGAAGGTTCAAACGGCATGTCCTTCAGAGGTGCCAGAAACCCATTCAGTTTTGTAAGGAGGTAAACTCTTCTTCTGTTTGCTGGTCCTAGTGCTTCTTCTATTGGAGAGGACTCACTTCTGTACATTAGCTATTGAGAGCACAGAAAGGGGAGGATAGCAGGAGAAACAAATCTAACAAGTAAGAGTTGGAGGTGTCCCATCTTGAGCCAGGCTGGAAAAAATTAGGTTTAGGAGCCTGGAGTTGGGAAGCGGAAGAGAGCAACTCTAAGATTGGCGTCAGATTTCTGTCGTCATTTGATGAGGATCAGGAACTGTGGGAAGATCTGAACACCAAGATAAGTATAATAAACAGATGGTATGAAGAACAAGAAAAAAGGAAGTGGCTGGGCATGTATTCTTCGAAATCTTCAAAATTTTCTGTTGAAACAGACAGTAGGTTTGGTTTATTTGTTCTTGGTTGCATATCCAGTCCCTTTTCAGAAGACTGGATCAGGTGGGAAGAGGTTGTTGATGGCAAGATGTAGCAGGCAGAGGAAGGAGTGAGAGTCACAGCAGACTCTGCTGCTCATGCAGTGTCAGTGGGACAGCTAAGAGGAACAAGAAGCAGACAGCACAGGCACGGTGCAACGTTTGCTTCTTGTGTGGACATTCACAGATAGTGTGTTTTTAAAAAAGCTTCTGGGGGTCTTGGCATATGGTAACACCCGGGGAAGCAGATCACTTGAACACAATGGTTTGTCACTTCCAGATGGTGACAAGAGTCTCTCTTGCAGGAGTCCTTCCAACGTGTCTTTAGCTGCATCATCTGAGACTCCCCAAATTGCTGTTCTTCTGAATTCTTATATCTAACTGTCGCATGGTCCTATGAGGTCTCTCCAGTGTATGCATGATCCATTGCTATTGATCATTGTAAGATAGCTAGGAGATGTTTTGTATGTAGTTTAATCATATTCAGAAGACTGTCTTGCATGACTGTTTTTGCAGAATGCCCTTTCTATGGACTATTTACAAGTGTCTTTATAATATACTATGTAGCCAACTCTGTAACAGGACTAGCATAGGACAGTCTCTGGAATAACCAGATTCTTCACTCATGATGTTAATCAATACATTAAAACACAAAAAATGGTCTAGGCACAGCAGGAGCTGACTGGGGGAGATCTTCAGGACAGTCCAAAAATTCCCATCTGGAGAGCTTCTGCACCAATTAGTCAAAAACTCTGTTGTAAGGTGGCTAGTTGTGTGGCTGTGTTAAAAACTTTTACTGTCTTATAAATTTTTGGTTTTGTCACCTCTTGTAACATTTACTGTCTTGTCCCCCCATAATTTATTTCTGAGGAAACTAAATGTTCGAGATCTAGTCAAACCATATGGTTTATAGTAGCAATTTTATTGGGCTATTGTGGAAATGCTGTTTAATGTTTGTTGCTGAGTGTACACGGCTATACTAATTTACAATTAGTAAAATACTGTTTGTGAGGAAAAGATTTAGAGTAAGATGAGTACCTGCTGAGAATTTAGATGAACTTTAAGCTGTGTTTCATGATGAAAAGGATAATTGAATGCCGTGTTTAGCATATTACTTGCATATACAGTTCTGCTGATAATTTACATCAGATCTCATACTTTTGTATCTGAATGTCACGTAAGAAGACTCTGCAGGTAGGGAACTATAGAATTCTGCCTGAGGATAAAAGATTGATAGCTAATTGGCTAATTGGTGAATGTAAAATACTCTAGACTTCTTGCTATAGTTTCCAGGAAGAAAGTTTCTGTAGTATGTTTACATTAGCTCTTCTATGTTCAGCTCTGCACTTAAGTATCTAATATCCCAGGCATACAATGCAAGAAAGCAGTAATACCAGTGCAGGCCATTCTTCCCATGTTTATCATTTGGGGGGGGGGGGGGACCAAAACAAAACCATATTCCCCCCTCCATTGTTCGTCTTGCATTCCTCCTTTTTGGACACTGGCTTTCCAGGTTCTGCCTGATCTAGAATCATGTCAGGTCACACACTTGGGACCTTTACTGAATACTCTTTAATGGCTGCCACCCATCTGCCAATCTACCTTCTCTGTCATTTTTTCAGAATTTTTTTCACAAGATCTCATGTTTGCAAAACACTGATGATCTTTCAGCCATGACGTCCATAGATTTGGTTTCTTCTCGCTTCATTTTTGCTCTTGTATTCTTATGACCTTTCTTTTAGCTGTTAACTTCTGCCTGCAAAGTTGTAGAGATTTCCAATGTAAACAATCTCTCTCTTAAGAATATTGCCAAATCTCTTCCATGTTCCTTTTTAAGAGGTAGTTTATAACTTTAATCTCCAAGTTTCGTATAAATCAGGATAACGATCTGTTTCTTCCCTCTCCCAAACCTCTTTCTTACAGGGCTGTTGAAGACTCCCCCTTTGGAGGTCAGATGTTCATGCCTTTTTTTGAATAGGATGAAGAGTTCAGAAAAAATGCCTTGTCTCTTCTGATAAATATGCCTTCTCATCTCAGACTGCCGACTGGCTAGAACTAGTGAGGCAACAAACGAAAATACCACTAGGGATCAGGTTACACACTCACAGAGGGCATGCAGTTTCAATGGCATCTGTAAGGAGCATTTTTATTTCTGAGATTTAGCTGCCTGGTTTTAGCTGCCCTTCCACTAAAGGCCGTACCCTTGTCTGAAGTACAAAGCATGACACATTTCTCTTAACAGTGTAGCGACAGTTCCAGTAGTGACCTCCTCCATATAACCTCTGTAAGTCAGGAGCTTACTGCTGACGGTCACCCATAGTTGTAATGTCCATATGAACAGTTATTGGAGGGAGGTTACCAGCAGCTGCTTTCTTACATTTACATTTACACAGTTACTTGCCTGTGTAAATGTGCTGGTAATACCGGGAAGGTAAACGCTTGAACCAGTAGTGAATAACAAGTAGAATTTCTGAAGGAAGAACAACAATAATAGGAAGCAAATAGCAAGTTACCAAAAATTGGTGTGCGTCAAACACATCAAAGTTTTATTGCCAAATGTTATTTGTCAATGTGTTCCAAATGGCTATTTTTGGTAAGCATAAATTTTCAGGGAATTCAGGGTTGTGTGTGGCAAAACACGTCCCTCTGTCTAGGTGTCCTGCTACATAAATAGCGTTAGTCAAGTTGTAATGTCCATATGAACAGTTACTGGAGGAAGGTTACCAGCAGCTGCTTTCTTCGGAGATATTTTTTCTGTTTGTGTAAATATTCACACCTTACCTTCTACACTGGAATTCTGCTCTGGGAGAGGAACCAACTAGTAGTGTAGGGTGCCATTCCTGCCAGGCACGCTCGGGAAGCAGTGTCACTGGTACCCCACTCCATTCCAGCTGCAGTGACTGGGCATGCACACCTACAAATGTGCATATAGATGACAGACATCAATAAAACTCTAGTTAATAGTAAATGACTTAAATGACTTCTTTTTTTTTATATGAAGGTTTGTGCTGAATTAATCTGGCAAATCCATTAGTGACCTCTTTAGGAACAGGAGTGTCTGCTGTGGCATGTTTATACAGCTTGCACTGATTTGGCATGTTGCCTGACGTATTACAAAAAAAGACAGGTTTTTCTTCCCATTACGGGTAGTCAGTATGGGATTGATCTTCAGATACCTAAGAAAGATATTAGCGTTAGAGAGAGATAGTGAGCTGGAGGCACATGTGTTTCAGAAAGATGGAAAGGCGTTTTGCAAATGAGATGAGAGAGTTTGCTTCTAGGGAATATTCCTGTAGACTCCTGTAGTGCAGTGGGGACTTCCCCCTCTCCTCTCAGGTAGCAGAATGACCTGTACCTCAGGAAAGAAAGAAGGGAACATCTCCCGTCAGTCAGCGTGTGTTTCTGCTGAGTGTTTTTCCTTAAGAAGAGTATTTACTCACTGATATGTGTGTTTTCCTTCTCAGTATTGTGGGAGACCTAGCTGCTGATCTATTCGGATTATTCTGATTATCATCTTGCATTCCAACTCTTCCGTCAAAGAGCTTACACAGCAGCCAGACAGCTAAAGTGAAGGCTGCTGAATACATTATAATCTGAAGTTTAGAAATATTTATTTCACTCTGTGAAGTGAATCTTTTAATGGCAGCTTTGACCACTTACTGACCAATAATGTTGGAATAATATTAAAGTTACATTGCAAACTAATTATATTTCTTTTGGTTTTGCATAGGTAAATTATCTTTCTCCTGTTTAAAGTGATGTCTTTTAAGTTGTTAATGTTGCTTTATACTTGTTTGCCAAGTCTTTTTTGACTTTACTGCAATGGAAATCTTTTCTTAAGGGGTTCTCTGGAACTTGTCTTCATGCGATGCAGTAAAGATGACAATCATTAGAGATGCTCTGTCAACACTAACAAACACTGTGATAGTGCCACATTCTGGATGGAACAGTTCTTCCTTTGATGATGATCATAAAATTAAATTTCAGACTTCCCTAGTTCTACGCAATACCACAGGATGCCTGAGGTAATTTGCTGTTCTAGAAGACTCGTTTTATAGAGTAATCATGTTCTCTAACAGGTCCTTTTTCTACTCTAATTTTTAAGAGAGAAGAGTTGTTGCATTCTATAAATTACATACAGATCTATCATTTAGGCAGCTTTTGCTTTTTTTTTTTCTCCATATTAGAAAAATATGAAAAGTACAAAGTTAGCCACTAAGAGGTGCTAACTATAATGTCTAGTGGTTAAATTTTGGTTGTTTTATAAATTACAATCATTGCACTTTTCCCCTATTAATTACTGCAATTTTTGTATTGTGTGCAGGGCTTATGAATATTATTTAGGAAAAAAAATGTGCATTTGGTGATTCTTTATTGTTGTATACATTTAAATAATTATGTTTGTATATGCATACATATCACTAAAGAAGTGTTTGACTATTCTCTTTGTCGATTTCTCAAACAGCAGTAAGAACCAAAAAAAGTATTCAGAATAACAAAAGGCAAAACTAAAATATCTGAAAAGATAACTCAAGGGCCAGGGGTAGCATATGAGCTATTTCTGTTCACTTTTAGGTTTCTTTGTAGTTTTAATTTATTAGATTTCAAATTGTGTTCCATTAAACAGCAGAGCAAGGCCATTGTGTTTAAACAGAACTGGAATTGCTTTTTATTTGCTGGTAACCCTTCTGAACTTCAGAATATTTTCATAAACTACTTTCACGTTGTTGTGCACTGGGTTGTTTTTCAAGATGATGAGTTTTACACCGCTTTTGAACATAGGGCTGTGCTACCATAGTAGTGCAAACATGATGTCTAGAGAAAAAGCACCTCTGTGGACAGGCACGGTGGCATTTTTTTAGCAGCAGTACCATTTACCATGTGCATCCAGTCACAGTGTAAGCTTCAGGTTTTGCAGTATGGTGGCCTTGAAGGCGAATATTTGTCTACATCCTTTGCTGCTTATTCT
>NW_009234610.1:0-30722 GCF_000690835.1 Fulmarus glacialis | reverse complement strand
ACGCCCTAATTTATACATTTATACTTCTGTCTGTGTAGCACTATTACAAATGTTAACGAGGCTGCACCACAGAACAGATCACTGAATGGCTCCAATTTAAAAAAGAGGCAACAAAGGGTATTTCTAACACAGACAAGCTCAGCAATCTATTCTACAGCACATACAAACTATAGATTTGGGCCTGTACAACAGAGAGGGCTTGGAATGGAAAAGTCTGCGGGAAAGGGGTTCTACTTATGGCCGTTTTTGTCAATGAGTCAATGCTATCTTAAAATTGCAGTTTTGAATCATATTTATCTTTTATAAGAATTGGGAGTGGGTTGCTGCACTAAATGGTGTGTTTGCTTTTAACTTCTCAATTATCAATCAGCTGCATAAAAAACTTCTGCAAACCAATCAGTAAAATGATTGTGTGTATGTCTATCTGTGAATACACCGTGTTCCTTTATCATTTCAACCCGTTAGGAATCTAAGCTCCGCAGGTGAAGAAGCCCGGAAGCAGATGAGATCTTGCGAAGGGCTGGTTGATTCACTGCTGTACGTGATCCACACGTGTGTGAACACATCAGATTATGACAGCAAGGTGTGTGCACGTTTCATCTACGTGATTTCAGTGCTGAACTGCACGTCTGAGAGGATCTTTTGGGGTTTGTATGGTGTTATTTAGCACTGCGATGTGCTTAGCTCAACTGGTCTTCTCTCCCAACCCCAGTTTACTGATGCACAATCAAATTCTGTTGCATAACACAGTGTAACTTGTTCTGTGCTTTTCATTTTCATCAGTGTTGAAGTATTCATTCTTTAATAAAATAATAATAAGCTCTTGTGCTTTTCATTTTCAGAATACTAAAACAATAAGCCACTATAGTAGAGATTACTGTTATAAATGTTTTCATATTTGAGGATATCAGGAGAGTGATTGCAGTTTTCCCAGAGAAACAAAGCAATGCCCCAAGCCCAGAATTAGAATTTAGTGCTTGTGCTCCAAATGCCTTTTCACCTCCACTTAATTTGTTTGGTTGGCTTTACCACTATGTAAGAAAGTAATTAATTACATGACATCTTTCTGGTTTGGCTTCAGACAGTGGAAAACTGTGTGTGTACCTTGAGAAACCTTTCTTACCGCTTGGAACTGGAGGTGCCTCAGGCACGTCTGCTAGGAATCAATGAATTGGATGACTTGTTAGGAAAAGAATCACCTAGCAAAGATTCAGAGCCAAGTTGCTGGGGGAAAAAAAAGAAGAAGAAAAAAAAAACTTCACAGGAGGATCAGGTTTGCCGTTTTCCTTGTATTACAAATATATCAACTGTAGTTTAGCTAATGATGGGGGGGAGTACATAGCTTGAAGAAAAACTATCGTATGTTGAATGAAAATATAGAGGTTTCATGGACTTACAAATATATGTTCATTTCTCAGTGGGATGGAGTTGGTCCTATACCAGGATTTTCCAAGTCTCCTAAAGGGGTGGAAATGCTATGGCACCCGTCTGTGGTAAAGCCATACCTAACGCTTCTAGCAGAAAGCTCCAATCCAGCTACTCTAGAGGGCTCTGCAGGGTCTCTCCAGAATCTTTCTGCGGGCAACTGGAAGGTATGTGAATTCCTACTCTTCCTCCTATTGCTGTATTTTAGCTGGCTTTTTTAATAAGATATTGGAATGTGTTTGGAAGGAACATGTAATTTTCTAGTACGCATCTGAGTGTTTCTCTCTAGCGTGTATCGTTAGTGCTTATGTGCTGCAGTAATGTTACTTCCACAGTGAAAAGCAGTGACAAAGGTGGTAGACAGGAAGAGCAATATGGAAGCTGGCCTTGAAACTGGAACGATTTATTTTAAATAAAGAGAAAAAGCTTTCTTCCAGTGCATATTAGGTCAAAATAATCTTCTAGGATCTTCTAGCTGTGAGTTCTGGTGGAAAGGTACTGTCAAAATAAGACCAGCATAAATAAATTGTTTGTATTTGCTTTATTATTTGTATTATTTATTTCCATACATTCTTGCTTGTGGCCCTTGCATACAATATGTTACAAAAACACCACATGAGAACGCTTTATTGATGTTATGTATTTGTTATGGAGAGATTAAAAAAACGTTAATTGCTTCCTTTGCTTGTCGAAAAACAGCTAAGACTTTTTCATTTTATGACCATTATAGAATTGGTCTAAAAAAAAAAAACCTTTTCAATTAATTTGTCATCTATTAAGATACTTTGTCTGTTAAGGCTGTCTTTTTTAAACATTGCTTTGTAAGAGGAATGAGTGAAAAAACAACAGAGCCAACCCTTTATAATAATAAAAAAGATACGCATTTAACATGTCATCTTTTCTAACATACTTAAGAATTACAATCTAGTAAGAGATTATTTCAATCAGAATGTTGTAGTAGATTTGTGAGTAACTGGAGTTTTATTATAGTTCGCAGCATACATTCGAGCTGCTGTAAGAAAAGAAAAAGGACTACCAATCCTTGTGGAGCTGCTGAGAATGGATAATGACAGAGTTGTTTCATCTGTGGCAACTGCCTTAAGGAATATGGCATTAGATGTTCGTAATAAGGAGCTTATTGGTAAGAACAGAACTGTACTGAAGAAAGCACGATTACCAGCATGTCAGCCTTGTATTGAAAAAATATTAGGATGAGATTCTACCAATAGAAATAGCATACTTGATTTTACTATATCATGTCAGTTGTGTCACAGAAATTAATCTTTTTGACAGCAGTAGCTTTTCTGAGTAATATTGACATTTTTGTTTGCCTTTAGCCACCTTGTGTGGCAATCTCTTTACAATGCATGGAAGTCACCTCAGCTAAACTAAACTGGACAGGAAACTGTCAGTACAAAATGTGATGGAAAACACAGCTCTACTTCCTTGGAGCTAAACGGTAATCTTCTCGGAGGGTTTCAAGATCCCTTACATATTCTAAGAGGATAGGACAGCTCTGCTGCCAGTACATTAGTAAATACCTTATTTAATAGTACTGGATAGGGAGAGAGGGAAGAAACCCTCTCCTAGTAAAGTATTTCCACAAAAACCCAGATATAGAGCAGTATATATGTGCCTTTGCTGAATTAAGTAATCAACAAGGATGCTTGCTAGAAGAACTTACTGTTTCCCTTTTGTCAATGTTAATATTTAACACTTTAAGCATTCATCTGTGCCCTTCTCATCTAGCATTTAAAAAAAAAACCCAAACATTTTTCCTGCCTTGGTCAGGAATCTCAGTCTATTACAGCAAGTGTTGAACATGCCTCACCCTCAGCTTCACTGCTGTGGCCTAAATGAACCGTGCTAAACATGATCTAAAAAAGTTTCATTTTTGTTACAGAAGCATTTTCTGTCTTGTAGACGAGTGGCATAAGTATATAACAACTATTTATACAGATAAGAGTATCATTATCCTCAAAAAGATAAATGCAGGCGAACAGAATTTTATTATGTATTCCTGAAGCTTCTCCATCTTGGATGTTCAGAACATGTTTTCTTGCACTGTAGGTATTACATATGTAAGGAATTAGTAAAAAGAAAATTCTGTTCTATAGCACCAGCCATATACAGGTCATACTCAGGTGATACTCTCTTTTCAGGATTTTTTTTTTCCCTTCCTGGCAGAACTTTTCAGTTCAGGAACCTCCATCTGTTCCCTCTCCCTGTCAAAGCTTTAACTATGAAAGAATTATTAGCTTTCCAGATACACTCTGAAACTAACCTTTGTATAAAATATTTTGAGACGTGAAGTGAGTCATAAATTACCCCATGCTAGTAATCTATTTTATGGAACTTTACTGCTGTTGGTAGGGGCAGGAATAATGGGTTTACATGGTCTAAACTCTGAAGAAAATAAAAGATTGGGGAATCCAACAAATAACAATACAAATTGGTACATGCAAACATGTGTTGATGAGCTTGCTAAAAGATTGGTAGTGACAGGGTACTACTGTGTACAGCATTGTCGGTTATAGTTTTCCAACGTGTTTGAGAAGTTCCTTTTGTTTGCAGAATTCCTGTTTGGATATTTTTTTCCCCTCAGGCACATTATGCAAATAGATAGCTAATGACTTTGTGTAAAGCTTATTCATTATTCATTGTTATGTACAAATACATGTCTTCAATAAAATCAATTACTCATTCAATTAACAGCACAACCTAAACAGGAAAAAAAAATCACCTTAGCTTTAGTTAATTTCTTTTGTCTGCAGTGTGATTATTCCTGTGCCTCAGTCAGTAACTGAAATCTGAAATCAGAAATCAGAGCTGAGATCTGATCTCTTATGGGTAACAAATAAGGTGAACAGAATGTCTGAAAGGAAAAAAATTCCAAGTTACTGTAAGGATTTCTTTAACCCTCCAATAAATGAAGCCTAGGAATGTGCACCACTCCTTCAATCATAATAAATAGTGTAACGTTTTTCCTTGAATGATTCTGCTTTCTCCAAATAATTCCTGTTCACAAATGCTCCTGTTCTAATGCAAAAATGCAACTTCTCACATTTTTAAGCTAAAAGGAAAAAAAATCAAAAATTCATCTCTAGTCTCTCTTAACTCTGTGTAAAATGTGAATTCTTGGAAGGTTTCCATGGTTTTGATCTTGTGTTTCTTTTTATTGCTTTCAGATGCAGTTTTGTGATGAGTCCTATAATTTCAAATCTTAAGTACCAAAATGTATTTTTTTTACTTGGTTCTGTTGATGGGTTTTTATAGGTAAATATGCTATGCGAGATCTGGTTAATCGACTTCCAGGAGGCAATGGTCCAAGCATATTGTCTGATGAGACTGTAGCAGCAATCTGCTGTGCTTTGCATGAGGTCACTAGTAAAAACATGGAAAATGCCAAAGCCCTCGCTGATACTGGAGGAATAGAAAAGTTGGTGAACATAACAAAAGGAAGAGGTGACAGGCAAGTAGGCAACGAAGTTCATACCGAAACTGTTTCTTTATTCCTTTTAAAATGCTTAAGAATGCAGGGAAATGGGTTTTTGAGTAGAAAAAAGGATCTGCTTTTGCAGTCCTGATCTAAGTAGCTAACAAAGTCTGAATCACACTGGGAAAGAAGAGGCAGTCGGTACCACCATTCCCTGGCAGTGTATTCTCTATCTAAAGCTTCTGGAGGCTTTTACAGCTGCATGCAGTAATCACACTAACGGGGTGTATTCAGGTTAAATGGTATTAAAAAAAAAATTGTCCCCTCTTAAACACCTACAAGATTAATAGAATATTTAGAGCTTTTCAAAGTCAGAATATGTTAGCACCTTTGTCAGGATGTATCGCAATAGCTATTAATTATATCAAGCATGGCCATTTGGTAGGTTGTAAGGAAAACCTGCAGTTTACCTAGCCAGTGGGATTTCTCAAACAGGATTGGAAAGCAATCCTATTGTTGATTGAGAAGACCTGGCGCTCTGCAGACTTACTCGGGTATGGCTGTGCCAACCCCTGTGCTAGGGGTTTTGTTAGCTGAGTTCAGCGCTGGGCTTGGTCAGGCATTGTTTATTTAGTAGTAAAAAAACCTTTTAGAACTGGACAGCTGAGCATCAAGGGACCGGAACATGCAGTGGCTCCTGAGTCGTGCAGGGTCAGCACTAAGTCAGCCTCACGGACCTCACTGGGCTTTGATCAGCATCGCTGCCCTGTACTCCTTAGCACTGTGACTGATGCGAATCGTATTAGCAGAACTCTCGCATAAACCAGGATATCACAGACCTCCTTTCTATGGATAGCAGAAAGCTGATTATATAGTCAGCCCTGGGTACTGTTCCCAGTGTTTGATCAGATGGTAGAGAGAAGAGGATCTCTTCTCAGAGAAGTTGGTCAGTGTGAATTAAACATACCACATTTTTAACAAAGTCTTTGCCTCAAAAAGAACTGGGCTATATTTTGAGTATCCACAATTTATAATAATATGTTCAAGGGACACAGACTCATTTCAACTGCAGGTGTGAATGCAGTGATCCTTTATATGACTTCATTGGTCTGTGGAGACAACGCGTAAAGTTGCATCTGCACTTATATTTATGAGGCAACAGGGTACAATAACAAAATTTAAAATCTTGTGAACGTATTAGGAGTGTCTACTCGTTGATTAACACTATCAACTGCAATTTTTTTCAGTCTTTTCTTTCAAAAACTGTATTTGGATGAGTGACAGAAAAAGGCATATATTTAACACAGATGTCACGCTGTGGCATTTAATGTCAAATCACTACTTCAGTACCACTGCCAGCTTACTAGCATTTGTCTTTAAAAAGATGGCATAATTTTATTTTTAATAATAGCTAGAGCAATTTTCCTAGCCTTGCTCTTGAGAGTGGAAAAGTGTTTTTCAAACCAATAGAAGTTTGCAGTAGTGTAACACAAAACCAAGAACAAAGTCTCACTATGAGGGTGTCTGGAGACTTTTAATACCAGCTCTCTTTTAATTGTTTATTCTTTTTCTATAGTTAGGAATTTTGTACAATGATTTGAAGTATGTAGTCTCAGTTTTTATGAAATGCACTAAATAGAATATTTCTTTTCATGATTTTTAATTCTTGCAATGACAGTAGCTATTTCAACCCTTCTATCTGTATTCCTCAGTGACCTGCCTAGAAATTTTCTTTTCTGGAGAGGGAAACGATTGTCATGCTTAATCGGGCTCTGCACCAGCCTTTTGGTGAGGCTGCTGACACAGCTGTGTTCACACTGTGGTAATGCAGGCATGCGTTACTGACACCTGGAGGGATGACCTGACTTGCTTCACGGCATCAAGGTTTAGGCTATTATGTAGCTCAGGAACGTTGTTCTTTTTAAGTGGAATTAAGTGGCTTTCTAATAAGGTAATATTCTTTACTTCCTTAGATCGTCACTGAAAGTTGTCAAGGCAGCCGCCCAGGTACTGAATACATTATGGCAATACCGAGATCTCCGTAGCATTTATAAAAAGGTAAATTACAAAATTAGCTTACACTGGAAAATAGTTCTACAAAAACTCCTAATTTAATGAAAAGCAATTTATTTTGGTGTTTTTTTTCTTTTTGCCACTCCACAGGATGGATGGAATCAAAGTCATTTTATTACACCAGTATCAACACTAGAGCGAGAGAGATTCAAATCACATCCTTCTTTATCAACAACAAATCAACAGATGTCACCTGTCATACAGTCAGGTCAGTCAAGAAATGTAAAGAAATTTACTGAAGGGGTACCTGGTATCCCATTTTTTTAACTCAAATAGCCTCTCAGTTTACTACTAATTCTATCTAAAACACGGAGGTCATGCTGTCTTTCCTCTGTATTTAAACATAAGTACTTCATGTACTCAGAACGTTACCTTAGCTGTTACTGTTGGCAGACTTCAGATTCCACAGGATTTGTGGATGTCTCTACATTAGTGTTTTAGTTTGGATAAGGAGCACTTTGAAGCAAATCTCCCCACTTACTCCTTAATGCAAATCAAACTGCAGTCTCAGAATGTGTGAATTGTATTCCTTTTGGATGAAACGAAATCAGGTGATGTGCTTCCAGACCACTAATATACTCCAACTGCTAATGGACATTTAGTTCATGGGACCAGGTTAGACTTGGTGCTAAGTAAAATCCTCAGAGTACACACCTGGACTTTGTAACCAATTATTTCCCTCTACAAAGCCATTCCTCCTGTGCTACAATGTATGGCATTGTAGATGTAGTCTCACAGAATGTGGGTACTTGATAGCGTAGAAAGCAACAGACCAATAGCGAGGAACCTATTTTCATTCCCAATTATGTAATGTCCCATTAGGATGAGCAAGACAAATACAAAAGTCTTACTTTTCTAACTCCTCCTCATTTATTTCTTGCCTTCGTTGCTTTCACGACTTCAGTGCTAGGATTTAGATCTTCATGAGGGGGCTGATACAAAAACCTACTTGAAGCCCTGTATATTGTCTTCATTTGACATTTTATTTTATCCAATTTACTCTTCTATTTTTATGTGACTAGATCTCTGTTAATACCGAGAAATATCTATCTAACATGACTGCTAAAATAAGTGACCAGTTCCTACAATACTCTTCTTTAATAACTTCTTTACATAAAAGTAACAATCCTCACACATTCCTTCATGACATGGTTGACTTGAAAAACACGGACTCAACCAGGGATTTATTTTCCCTGAGAAGGGAAAGAAAGCGTATTTTTCACGCCAGAGTTCTTGTCAACCACCACAGTACAACATACAGGACTGATTCCTTTGTCTAGTGCTATACAACAGCAGACTGCAGTTACCAATTCTAGAGGATTTTGTTATTCCGATCTTACTGCATTCCACGTGCGGTTTTCTCCCAGCCCTTCGGGATTCCGAAAGAATGTCCTGACCAAGTATCTTTGTCACTCTCAAACCACATGATACTGAAGGCAGTTTTCACTTTTACACCTAGTTGCCAAGTTGCACATACTGGCATCAAAACACCACCTTGAATTCACAGACTGTTTCAGCTATGTATCTACTGCCAGAGCCAAAAATATCTTCTCAAAATAAGCAATGACAAGGAGGCAAATATGGCTTAGGCTCAGGGAACTGACCAGATTCTACCAAAGTGTAAAAGAATATTCCAGTATCGACTGTCAAATTCTTATCTCGGCACTTTCTCTCCCAAGATTCGTTAGCAGAATGTGTTACTCCAGTTCTTTGAACTACAAGTAGGAAGTAAGATGGGCAGCTCTAACACAATATTCAGAGGCTGTTGTACTGCAAAGAACGCTTAGCAAAAAATCCTAATAGGATTTTTCTCTTCCAGAGCGTGAACAAGCTTAAACTAGTAAGTTTGGTGCAAAGAACATGTCCACAGAGGGTACTGTGGTAGCAGCTTTGCTGATTACAGCATGCAGAGTAGATGCATGGTAGAACAGTTACACTTGGCCTGTAACAGTTGTTCTTGTTTCAGTCACTCAATTAACAACACACACATTATGCTGACCCACGTCAAAATTTTAACGACACCCCCAAATTCAGCTTTTTTAGGCATGAATATGCCAGGATAATATCAGTAATTAAACTATCCATAATAACACAAAATTGTGAAATATGATGTAATGGACACAGCTAATGAGAAGATATCATTGATTAATATTTTGAAGCAAAATTTCTATAAATTATTTTTAAGTATTTGTCTCCTGTGTTACTGGAGTCTTTCTAAGCCAACAAAAGCCGAGTGGTCTGTAAAACAGGGAGGATTTAGCAGAACAAACTTCTTCCAACTACGGTAGAGATTAGAGAACAGAGAGCTGTTGACTGTACGAATAAAAGTAAGTAATCGATCCATTGTTATGATCTTACAACGGTTGTCAGGCAACTGGAGCACAAAATGTCCAAGATACACTTCTGCATGCTAATCAAAGAACAGTAATCCAAGTTGTGTACATGGATCACTTCAGCCAGGCAGACTGTAAATTTTTCTGTCCTGTCCCAAGTGATAGGATGGACTTAAAGATTCTATTTAAGCATAACTTACATAAAATCATAAACACTAGCAGGAGTATCATCTTCTAAAGGGAAATTAATTATGTCATATGCAAACTGAAATGGGTAAGGTCTCTTATTTCAGTTGTAAGCATTATAGAGCAGTGACTCACCATTAAAAGTATAAAATTACAATCTCGTGGTACGTTGTTGATAGCTTTTGTCATTGGGATTCTTCATCCAGGAAAAACTATGTACTAGTTTTGTCCATTACTCTCATTTGTTAATCCCAGAGGAAGGAAGGGATGAGGAGAGAATAAAGAGAAGGTTAGGTACGGGAAAGGCTTTTGTTTTATATACCGATCATCTTTCTTTTTTCATCAGTTGGCAGCACGTCCTCATCACCGGCTTTATTAGGAATTAGAGAACCCCGCTCTGAATACGATAGAACGCAACCTTCTATGCAGTATTATAATAACCAAGGCGATGTCATTACACATAAAGATATATATACTGGTAAGATATCAGTTAGGTGAACTTTTAACTGGAATACATAAATACTCCTCATATGAGGAGTTTATACAATCATAATATGGACAGTTGCATTAGCAGGCTTGTTACTACTTAATGTTGTTTTCCATTTTTATTCATTATATTCATTGCATATGGAACAGAGCAGGTTTTTCATCTGTCTCTGCTATTTTCTTTAAAATTGCACACATTACCAGAATAAGAGAAGATCTGTTTATATATTGCGAGGTGAGAGGTATTTGGAATTTTTATTTTTATTTAAAATCCTATTACAGAAAATTGTTTTATTATGCACTTTATTGTTATTATATTATGTTATGTTATAAATAATAACATGCCGTTATATATTATTATATTATTAAATTATACCAAGATTTCATCATTTCCCTGATCTCCCTTTTCCTTCTTACTATTTGACACAAGTCGCAAAATAATAGAGATGACAATGAATAAAGAGAAAGAAATTCCTTGTTTTAAAGGTTTTTAGTCTGTAAAACAAACAACAGCAACTCAAAAAAGCCTCTTGGTTTCAATTTAACTACTGCTGAGGGACAAAATTTGCCTGTATTATGTTACTATATTATATTATTAGTAGATACTAAAATCTGCAGACTTAATTGTTTGGGTACTACATAATTTCTTCTAGGTAAAACAGAAGCAAATAGACTTATAGATGAAGGAATAAAAACTGAAGTTTATGCCATAAACTCTTTTCTCACAGGTTCCAGCAAACCTTCACCAATTTACATCAGTTCCTATTCCTCACCAGCAAGAGAACAAAATAGACGACTACAGGTGACTCCAAAATTTTATTTTGAAATGACACTGATAACAAGACATATAAACACATAAACATACAGTGTTTAACGGAACTTAAGAGAGATTGAGTATACTTCATAATATTAGAGTGCTTTTTTATGGAGTGTATCTATACCATAGTTAATTTGCTATTGGGCATTAGTGTACTTAACTGACGATTGCTTATGTACTTCTATTACCTTTGTGTTTTCTTTTTATAGTCACATATTTTAGCACGTTCTTATGGTGGGATCTGAGACCACTTTTCTGACGTGACTTGAGGCGGGGTTTTTTTGTAGGTATGGTCAGGTTCTGTACTTTCTACTTATGCTCTAAAAGTACTACTTTTGGAGAGTTACTAGCTTCCCAGTGAATGCAGGAGGAGACATGCAGGCAGGCTTAGAGGTTTTTCCTCCATTTAGTTTCATTTAAAAATTACGTACGTTTCATGGAGGTTTGAGATGCGTGTTACTATCATCATTGGTAGAGCTGCACTTAACATTTTAAAGAAAGGTTCTATATAATGTGTGTAAGTTTGAGAAACAATTATTTTTTCTGCTAATTATATTTTGAAAGCTTATTTTTCTATCATTTTGTCAACAGCATCAGCAATTGTACTACAGTCAAGAAGATACCAACAGAAAAAACTATGATGCATACAGGTTATACTTGCAGTCCCCACATAGCTATGAAGACCCGTATTTTGATGATCGAGTTCACTTTCCTGCTACTTCGGATTACACAACACAATATGGACTGAAATCAACCACAAATTATGTAGACTTTTACTCCACCAGACGATCGTCTTATAGAGCAGAACAGTACCCAGGTTCACCTGACTCCTGGGTGTAGCATCGAAGAGAAAAAACAGCAGTGTATTTCTCATCTTGCTTGAGAAGAAATGGAATGGCCTCATTTGTTGTTTTGGTTATGAAATGTGAAAGTGAAATAAAAGAAGGAACAAGGAAGATTTTTTTTTTTTTTAAATTTTTTTTTGTTTTTTGAGTGAGGAATTGTCAGGAAGAAAAACTGGAAGGGATGTTTTTTTGCTCTGTTTAGATGTTAGGTATAATTACTTGTAGCTCCTGTAGTCTGGTGAGGGTGTGGGCGATGTGATGAAAGGTTTGAGAATTGAGTAAAATGAATTTGGAAAGTGTGTAGGTCAGAGCAAATTAAAGCTGATTGTGTTTTTTTTTTAATGTGAATAAAAGTCTTGTTCTGATAGTTTGTACAGAAAAAATAAAATGGATGCCCTTGTTTTATTGCTATTACTAAATGTCAAGATTGTATGCTATTACGTCTTGTAAATTTCTTTCGTTGGTGTAAATATGGAAATGCCACATTGGTTTAAAGTGCCATCCATTTGTAATGCAGTGTGTCATTTTAAAAGGAATTTGAAACATCATGCACAAAAAAAAAATCCAAGAAGATGTTACAAATTTTAAAAGGAAAAAAAAATTTTAAAAATGAATAGTGTAATTTTGAAGCACAAAGTCCAGTCCAGTATATTTACACCTCTCCCATTCCCTGCCTATTTCATAAGAAACTTCACTGCCATTTTCTATGCACATGGAATAACAATAAATATGGAAGTCTCATCCATGGAAAGCTGTTCCCTGTTTTTTTTTTTTTTTCCCCTGTGTGTGATATTCGGAAACAAATACCATGAATATGAAGTCTAATTGCATGTTTTTAAGCAGGTTAAATATATCAAAACATTTGGGCCATTTTCCCAGCTTTCTTCAGTGCATATATTCTGAATTTGTCAGGCTGGCAGACCAAAGTGTGAAATTATGCACTTTCCTCCCGTTATTCCTTAGACTAGTATTTTTAGTTTTGATATGGGCAATCCGAGATATTTCAGAACTCTATTCTGTTTTCTTCCCGTTGCTCCTCTACTCCTCCCCTTGCTCTCCCCAAGAAAATTAAGATGATCTTACTTTCATAGAAATTATAGTCTCCATTTTGACTACATTCTGCTTGGATTTATTTACAATAAAAATCTTTGATTATTTTAAGTAACTAAATCATACTTTCCTCATGCTGTAGAGTCTGTTAACTTTATACTGTCTATAATCATAATTATTGTTCCCCATCATTGCACTTTTCTTTGGTCTTCAGTGTTTCTAAATATCCTGATTGCATCAGTGAAATGAGAAAAGGTAAGCAGAACTGCTCCAAGCTTCGATTATAAGGCAAATTCACTTTTCCTTAATTGGTTGGGCTACTTCAGCCCTCTGACTGTGAAAGGGAAAAGAAGTGAAGGGGTAAACAGCACAGTAAAAGCAGTGAGTTAGGTCTTAACTTCCCGCTGGCTGCAGCGAGAGGTGTGTTGCTGAGGGCTGGTATTGTGCAGATGGTGCCTTTCTTTTAAGACAGGAATAGTTTCCATTTACTTGACTTTGAGTTTGTTTGTTGTACCAATAATTTCACCGCTGATCTTTCATCATTGTTCTACCTACCTTCAGAGTCGTGTGCATGCTTTGGTACGCAGACTAATGCAGATGAGTGTTGGTCATCTGGTGTGCCTATAACCTGCCGAAGGTGGTAAGCTCTCTGAGCCAAATATACTTACTTGACATTTCATTGTCCCAGGAAGATTTAAATTAGCTTCAGATAACAAAATAATAGACTGAAAGGGTCTAGTCTGTTATTATTGGCTTCTTTGAATCTGCTAGTAACTCTCAAAAAAAGGAGGAGGTGGTCATTTCAAGAAAACAGCTGTATGATGGAATGATTTTTGCTTCTCATCTGAGGCAGTTTCATCAAGATCAAAACCAGCAAGATTTGGGACAGCACCCCCAATTTGGATCTTTCATGCTGTAGAATATACTTATATAGAGAGTTCATTATGTTAGTTTTGTTTTGTTTTTATTGGTCTCATTTATGTATTTTTACACATTATGTCTTGGTGCTATACTGATTAAAATTATCTGTACAGTACATTTGTTGGTTAATTTCCCTTTAAGTGTAGTTTCAGGCTGAATGTGTGGAAGTAGAGAAGAAATAGGGCACAATTTCATTTCATCGTTCACTTTCATAGTGCAGTCTGGCTTTTGGGCCTGTTTCAAGATGTCGGGAGCATAAATTTAAGCTGAATGCTTTTAAAATTTGTTGTATTCACAAATTTGTATTCTGATAGATACTCCACTGAGAAAGATAAAAATTGTTAACTTTTTGAAAAAGTGGATATCCTTAGGAGAAGGTGATGCTAATTTGGCAGTTAAATAGTAATCATGCCCTGGGAAATTCACTACTTTGTTTCTACATTTCTAATAATTGCAAATATGGTGAATGAAAAAGAGGAATTAAACTTCAAAAGCAGGGAGTTAGATATGATTCGGATTAGAACAGATCAAGAAGGTGCACAGTGAGACTCAACAGCAGACTTGTATGTGTCCTTTTGTGTAAATAACTCCCACGAAGGACAACTGTGAAAGTAGCATTGACCTCAGTGAAAAGAGTTAGGCTCACTAAATGCCAGAGAACAATGGGAAACAAGTGCTTAAAGTAACGTGTCCATGATTCTCTGTCTTGTAAAAAGCCTAAATACAATACGCTTAAAAAGGAGATGAATCCTAACTGAATTAGGATTATTATTTAAATAGGCTCAAAAGAATCCTGGCCCCTAAAAAGATACTTTTTTTTTTTTTTGTGGTCTTTACTCCTGCCTGAATGAGAAGTGTCCATTATGAACAAGTCAGGTAATGTAAGTCATACATGAATGTTTGTAACTCTCAACAGTCTGACCTGAAATTTTGGGGTTTTTTAAATTCAATATATCAATTGAATTGATATAGTTACGTACAAGAAGTCTATATGAAAGGACAGATGAGAAATTTTTTTCAGGACAGCACTCATGAGATGATTCTTTGACTTCTATTAGTTACCTCGAAGAGTATGCCTGCATTGTAGTCAGCGTGTACCTTTCCTCAGATACTGTAGCTAACATTCTTAACCGCCATGCGCTTCCGTTGTTCAGCTAGGGATTTGGGTTAGTCAGCAGATGGCTTCTGCCCAGGCTGGGTATTGCTACTTCATACCGAGTCCCCTGTAACTGAAGTTAAATGGAAGTGCTGCAGTCTTGCACTGCCTTGTAAAATTCCTCCTGTATGCTCAAAGGGAGAGAAATGGAGTGACTCATCTTAGTGTAGCACAGGATATAGGATATATGCTAAAATGTTAATTCTAGACACATACACAGAGGCATACAGCTCCAGCGAGAACACCTAGCTGTGGCATGACAACACAGGTATGCGAAGCCAGAACAGGCCTAGCGAATATGGGAGAACTGCCAAGTGAAACGAAACCTTCATGGCCAAACCCAGCTTTACAGGGTAGCAAAAGGAGAGAGGCATGGATGAGCCTGGTAGGAGCAGAGATGAGTTACGCAGAAAAACAAGATTTAGCTGTAAGAAGAAGGATTGTGAACACTGGAAAAAGAAACTCTTTAGCCTATCAGAGCTAAGAGACACTGGCTTAACTGAAGAAAAAACATCTCAGCCAAGGACACTAGTCATGTGCATTCTGGGTTTGAGTTACTGTAAGAAAGACTAATGCTCATAAAAGGTAACAATGTAAACATTAATCGACTTTTAAAAAAACAAAACAAAACACAACTTTGTGGCCATGGGTAAATTATTGCAGGTGTCAACCACAGTATGATAAAGGGCTTAGAAGGAAAGCTGTCATTTTGAGACCAGCTATGAAAGTTCTCGAAGGTAAGGCTGGATAGAAGAAACTGGAGGAATCTTCACATGCTGTGGCATAAAGGAGCAAGCACTCATTTCTGGCTGCACCGCTTGCTTCACTCCATCAGTTCTTGGAAATGGAGAATTATTGCTGAAGTTTAAGACTGTCATGCTATTGTGCACAATGTTGCCTTCCTAACAATGATCAGCATCTAGTGCGATGTCAGTCTTGTAGCTTTGAAAAGATACACTAGTCTTACTAGGTGAAGCCTTCTTGTCTTTATTAATACAGTCACTGAAGGTAGTGAGAGTCTAATACATCTGTCCTACCCTACTCCCTAGCCAAGTCCAACAGGTCACTGTCAGAGCAAAGTGCTCAGGTCTTTTGTCCGACAGGGTAAAGCTGTTGCTACGTTTAAGGTGGACAATAACATTTCTGAAGATCAAAAATACGTAAGACATTATTTTTCATGAGTTACTGGGGGGGAAATAAGCTGCTGAATTGCACTTTTGACTTCTAAAAGTCTGGGTTGATAGACAGACTGCATTTACATGGGTTTTGCTCAGCTTGCAGCATAGGCAACACCAATTCACATCCTCACACCGAAGCCTATATAGCCAGATCTCATAACACTAAATAATTGTAACCAACTTGCTCTCAAAAATACTTGCACTTATCCATGTGTATGTAATTCACCTGGGGCCTATTTCCAATAGAACTTTTTAAACATTCTGGAAAAATACAAACCTTGCTCCAGTGTTGTGGAATAGACACATAATTTGGAACAAACTTTTTCCTAATATTTTCAGATTTTGGGCACTGTTATCAAGTAATTTTTTTTTAATTATTATAATCACCTTGTGCAACAAAGTTTAACTCCAAGTCTGACTGCTGTATGGATTCAGCTAAGGTTATTCTAGATTTATTTCCACACCAAGGAATTTAGACTCCCTCGACCTAATATTTCATCAACTTACACCCTTATACAGAGCCAGAATGTAGCATTTTGACACCTTGTTTGCAGAGATTATTGCTACCACTGACACATAGTACCTTGCTCCAGACAAAAGGAGCATTTCTTCCCCAGGCTCCTTCTAGCTGCTGCCAAAAAACAGCAGCAAGCAGGGACTGAGCATTTTTTACATATTCTTCAGACTGGTCCACAGGACGCCCTCATTTACTGCCATGCTAAGGGAACATAAAAGACTCAATGCAATGCAACTCATCCCTTCAACTATAAAAAAACCACTTAGCAGAGTTCTAAAAAAACCACCAAGGATATGGAAAGGTCTTAAAGTACCTGTCTACAGAGGGCACTGCAGAGAACATGGTCTGAATTGCGCTGTATGCTTGCATATGTAAGCATGATGATACTTAGGCTTTATTCATTATGACTATTAACAAGCTCATTAGTGAAGCTCCTGAACTGTTTCTTCTGTTACCATTATGTGTCAGCAGCTCATCTGTGTAACCAAGGCTCACTAGTGGGAGGGAAAAAAAAAAGGCACCGCAGCTGGTCTTTGAATTGCTTGAACTGTGCTTGTCCAAAGCAGCTTAGTGCAAATGACCGTGACCGTCTGTTATGTATTCTTCCTGGATTGTTACACTAGGTCCCGAGATGTACTGCTCTAATTCTATAGCTTAAATATTTTATCTGTCCATGTGCTATTATACTACACTTAAAAAATCTACTAAAATATGCCTCTGAAGTCTGCTTGTCTCTTCAAAAGCTTTGTGCATTCTGTCATTAACCTTCAGGAGTGAAGATAATAAAGAGGACAAACTGAGTTTCCTAGTGTCTAGGTTAATGAGCCAAAGTGGAAACGCAGAGTGACTAGAGAGCAGGAAAGCTTAAAAACGTCAAAAGAAGGAAAAACAGATCTTTAGAGTTTCTTACTGAGATTTATTGTTTATGTAAAACAAGTTAAGTTTAGAGTCATTTAGTAGATTAAGAATAATTATTGAAATTCCCAGTACGTAGTGGCCATTATGATGATAAATATCTGGAACTTTGATGTAAATCACTTTCTCATTTTCTTGCTTTATTTTGATCGTCACTATTTGCAAAGCTGTTTGTTTTTCAGAAAACATCAGAACAACAATCATATTTATCATCTTTACGAAAGAACTGGAACATAAATGCAAGCCAAGTATCTCTATAGAAGGAGATCTGTCTAGCTCCTGAGGCTCCCCACTTTATATGGGGCTATTTACATTGATGCATGTTTCTCCCCTATTTATTTTAGTTTGAAGATCAGACTATTTTTAAATGTCTTCCCTCTGATTAATAAATATAACAGGGATGGTTTTCAACACAGGCAGTGAACAGAAGAATATACAAACACATACAGCTCACTGATACGCGAACACATACAGCTCACTGTTTTTCCCATTTCTGTTTTCTCCTAGAGATGGAATCACCTCTTGCCATGGAGAAGTCATGCCTTTTTAGCATCAGCACGTTGGCCTGTGAGACCGAGATTTCCCTCATCAATCCGGAGCCATATCCCATTTGTTGATTATCTTCCTGTCCCACATTTTCATTACACCTGTGCTTATAAATCCCTAATATATCCCACTTTAAAAAAAAACCAAACAAAACAAAACACAAAAGCCCACCACATCTTGGCAAATAACTACTGCATAAAATACTAAGCACAGTCAACTTCTGCATGCTCCGCTCTGCTCCACTCATATAGCCAGGATTATGATTTAACACAGAGAATTGAAGAACTGTACAGAAACACCACAAACTGTAATTTTCCTAATGCAGTAAGTGACCTTCCCTTAAAGATAACTGGTTGTGAATCAAAGCACTCGGAGATTAATCCTTTTAATGTATGCATCTTTGCCTACTCTTAAAAAATCAGAAAATCTTTCTATTGCCCATTTTGGCACAAAAGAGGCAGGGCCACAGCATAGATATAATTTCAGAACAAATATCATTTTCCCCCTTTAAAAAACATACCTGTTTCAAGTCAGTGAAAGAACTTGTCTGGTCTGAAATTTCTGCCGGATGATCTATAAACGGTCTTGTATTTACACTACAAAAGAGTAATGAGAGAATTAAACAGGATTTACAAGCTGTGGGTTTGCCATACTGATTCTTATCTGAGCTCGTATCTGAGATGTCACACTAGGCTTATTTTCACTAAAGCTGAGATATCCAATTTCTTGATTGTACAGTGTAAATGCTTTTTATTATTAACTTACATTCTTCTCAGTTTTTCTAAGCATCATCCTTTTCCTCCAGCTAAAAGGGACGGTGAATCACTCGACTTTAATACTCTTGCTGATTTGCCATTCACTGCTTACGGAAACTTTGACAAAAGATAAACTGTCCAAAGTATAACCATTCCAAAGTGCCCAAACTCAGCTGGATTCCAACACTTATGTGCGCCCTAAACTGCAGGGGAGTTACGATGACTTCTGTAAGGTTGACATTTCTGTGTATGCCCAGCAGCATCTCAAGCAATTAAATTAGTAGATTCATATGAACACTCACTCTACCCACATGCAACTCTCTACAGACAGCCATGCCATACTTCCTCTTCTCCAAGAAGAGCTTCAATAATCTCAAAGCCTATGCCATGCTGCTTCAGGAGGGACGCAAATGACACGTTTTACTCATAAGAACTATGCCAAATGAGACAGCCATAGCGACACAACTATAAGCTTTGGCTGGCTAAATCTGCTCACCTATGGCAAAGTTTATTCAGCGAAACTTGTCACACACATGGCAATAGTTTTTAGTATCAAGAAACCACTCTCCAAGCTGAGTTTCTGCAAATCTCTTCACAAACAACTAACAGCTATACACCCCTCCTGCACTACTGGTTTGAATGGGAAGCCTGACAGGAAGTACATCGGTACAACTGTCAAATTGTCATCACGTTACTGAATGCCAGTAGAGGAGAAGACAATTCACAGGGGATACGCTGCCTCCCATCTTGCCAAGCAACGTGTAAGGATGGCAACTGGACTGCAAAAGGGAAACCTGAAAAGGCTGACTTGTGTCAGTTTAAACCTACAGCAAGAGGTCTGATGCCTTTTAGACCAACTTTTTCAGAGCAATCGGTTGCAGAGGCCTCAGGCCCTGCTGTGGGTTCTGAGCAACATCCGCTACCTATCACAACCATTTTCGATGAAGCACGTAACATGCCTTGAACACAATGTGAATGCGACATATATACTGCATTGTGGATCCTGTAACATCTGACCATAAAATTATTCCATCTTTTTTTCTGTCACATTCTCATGAGAAGATGTGTCTGCTTTCTATTGGGTGGTCACTGGGTGAGTGGTCTTGAATAAACACAGCCATGAACTTGCAGGACATTCTGATCTGAAGTATGCTGCTGGCTGTATTCTCTGTGCACCCCACCATTAGCTTAGGATTTGAACGCTGTCAGAGCCTGGACCCAAACCTCAAGTTCTTAAAAGATTAGCACTTCTAATCATTACGACAGATTTGAAATAAATGGTCAGTCACCGAGTCTGGCAAATGAAGACAGGAAAACAGCCAGCAATCCAATTTCTTTCCCAGCCAAGCCCTTAACGTACAAAAACATGATATAAGACTGGTGTACATAAAGCACTGTTTGCAGTATGTAATTACTTCTTGTTAAGGAGAAGACCTTGACGTTTTACCTCAGAGAAGCCTAAATCAGGAGCAGGGTAATGTTGAGAGCATTATGTCAGGGGATATGGAGAGATACATCTCTCCAAACACATAACATAGGAAAGTCACAATCCACATAGGAAGGCAGAAATCAGCAGCAAAGTTCTTCATTTGCTCACAATTAGCATCAAAGTGGTATTTTGTGACTTCCTTTATCCAAAGATATCATTACTTTATTAGAGATTCTAAATATTTTATATTTAGATGCATACAACTTACAGGGCATTCATCAGTTTAAAATGCATGTATTTTTCAAAAAATATGGAGTTTTCATTTTGCTCTTACAGATTTTTCAGGCTATCAAAAAAAATTTTTTAATATTTACTTAGCTGTCTTTATGGCATTTTAATTAACAGTAGAATTGATAATTACATCATAATTAGACATGCTAGTGTAATCATCCTAGATGTGCTATTTTCATAAAACCTAATCAGGTATGCTTAAAACGTGTAACTGGAACATTCTAGAAGACTTTTAGATTAACCCCAGAAAAACAGTTCTGGTTGGGTTTTGTGAAGATGATGTAGGACAATCAAATCCATCATCAGTTACATACCTTTCCACACCAGACATCTATTCTGAAACCATACTGCTAAAAACAAACAAACAAATAAATAAAACTGAAGTAACACACAGACTTAGAGCACGTACCAACTACTCAACTACTGCACTGACAGTTTGCTTCATTAAGCCCCTCTTCAAGTTTGTGTGGGACCGTATTTGTGTCTCCACAAACCTGGTACAAGTTTCAGTAGAACAGATTATTTCCCAGCGTAAACGTTAACTGTCAAGCAGCTAGAGCATATATGGTAGGCGAAAAGCAATAGCGTGCATTCTTCCAGTGAAAGAAGCCAGATCTTCAAGTCTTTAGAAAGTAAACCACCTACAGATGAAGAGCTGAAATACAGAAAACCAGTGAGACTTTATTTTTCCCTTCACCTTGCATGTTGTCAAGGAGGGTGTTTGAAGGGAAAGATTCATTACATTTTTCTAAGTTCTGCATGTGTTTCATAAGTTTACTCAAAAAGTAACTTAATGCTTTGTAAGATTTCAGCATAATTTCATTTTCTCCCTCTTATGGAACAGTTACATTCTCTGTATAACTTTCTGGTGTGTCCTGGTTTTGGCTGGGATAGAGTTAATTTTCTTCCTAGTAGCTGGTATAGTGCTGTGTTTTGGATTTAGTACGAGAATAATGTTGATAACACACTGATGTTTTAGTTGTTGCTAAGTAGTGTTTACACTGGTCAAGGACTTTTCAGCTTCCCATGCTCTGCCAGCTGCACAAGAAGCTGGGAAGGAGCACAGCCAACAGGGTATTCCATACCATGTGACGTCATGCTCAGTATATAAGCTGGTGGGAGTTGGTTGGGGGCCAGCGATCGCTACTCAGGGATTGGCTGGGCATCGGTCAGCTGGTGGTGAGCAATTGCACTGTGCATCACTTGCTTTGTATATTCTATCACCATCAACATCATCATCATCATCGTTGGGGGCCAGCGATCGCTACTCAGGGATTGGCTGGGCATCGGTCAGCTGGTGGTGAGCAATTGCACTGTGCATCACTTGCTTTGTATATTCTATCACCATCAACATCATCATCATCATCATCACCATCATTATTATTATTATTATTATTTTCCCTTCCTTTTCAGTTCTATTAAACTGTCTTTATCTCAAGCCACGAATTTTACTTTTTTTTCAATCCTCTCCCCCATCCCACTGCAGGGGGGAGTGAGTGAGCGGCTGTGTGGTGTTTGGCTGCCTGCCGGGTTAAACCACAACATGGTGAAAAGAGAAAAAAAAGCTGGAAAAGTATATTTTTTCATTCTTCCATGGCTTAAAGCACACTGAACGCTCACATTTTTCAGGCAATGACTCACATCTGGACTGAGACCATATGCAGAGTTCCATATGGATGCATCACTTTCTAAAAAAATAATGGACATAGGAAATAAGAAATTTGTACTATATCAGCAAACTCAACTAGAATGCATTACTTATTCTATAAAAAGCATTGACTGATATCATTCAGTCTCATATGTAACAGCGGGTGCCTCCTTCTGCTTTAAATTGACCTGCTACTTTCGCACTATAGCCTCTGCTTAAATGAAAATTCTGCAATAGAGTTTATCATAGTAAATAAGCCTCATGTACTGTTGATATCAAGTTCTGATATCAACTGTTCTGCTATTAAAATGAAAGTTAGGAAAGGTATATTCACGATAATATACCATCCATCCTACTCATACAAATGTACATCAGGTAGACAATGGACTATATCTCCAAGTATCCCTCTAGAACAGAGAACAGAAGGTATTCATATAAAACTAAATTTAAATAAATGAAGTAAAGGAATAAAAGTTATGAAAGAAGGTCCCATGTGTTACATACTCCAACCTAACACAACCCATTTAGAATGTGTCTACATTTACTTTGTTGGACAAAACTGGGCCTCATTTACACCAGTCACCCTCAAAAGCAAAAAGGTAAAATGAAAATAACTGAAGTATAAGCACTGGAAAATAAGCAAGAGTCAGAAACATAATGTGCAAAACTGAGGATCTGTGCCTGAGAAACAAAACACTGTTCTAATGAGAGCAAGTCAAAAGACTTACTTTGATGCAGCCTTCACGACCTATTACTGTTTTGGCATTCTGCTTTGCTCCACCTTGTCATCTATATGTACAACTGCCCACCACAGTGGAAAATGTGTGAGGAAGAGTTGACTTGTTTCTTGAGAAAGGTCAAGACTTGACAAAGATCAATGGAGAACTGCAAAATGAGGGGAATTACTCGTATATTCCACACAAGAGAATAATTACAGTTCATGAAAGAAGAAAAAAGCATATTGGACAACAACATTCAGTTGAGACTAACCCTTAATTTACATTGATTTATCTAATGATATTAGTATGTTTCAACTTTCACTCACGAAAGTAATTATCTGGCCAGAGGAGCTTACAGAATACAAAGGAGATTTAAAAACAACAGACTGATAACACAGTTACATTGCATTGTTGTATGTGTGTCTTACACTAAAGGGAAGAGCAGGAAAATGGGTTACAGTTATGTGTTGGTAACTTGAATTGCATGTCAACTTGTCTCTTCATATGTGTAACTGGAAACACTGTAATGACAACACACTTCTCTAAAACACTTAATATGAATTCAATAACCCCAAAGGCCCAAGCAGCACAGTTTGGGAACTAAAGCTTTAGTCTACTTTGATTATTGTTAAATGTGTAGCTTCAGTAGTATGGAAGTCAGTGGAGGCTGCAAAATCTATCCAAGAAGTTGGGTAAATACTCCAATTGTTAATTGAGCTTGTTATTCCTAGATGTGCTCACGCTAGCAAATTTAAAGGCAACTTCTGTATATTCTGGATAGGACATATATGTCCTCAGACTGTAACATGCATTTATACAAAACTTCATACGAATGTTAGAAAACAATTAAAAAGTAATATCGTGGACAAAAAGTTCAACATTTTTTATCCCTATTTCTATTGAAATGAGTCCTGCAGTACTTTCACACATGGGATCTTTTTTTTTTTCATTAGTTACTGAGGATAAGCTGGGAAAAAGTCAGCGTGCCACATTACATGTGATAGCTAATGAGGTGCAGACTGCCTGAAATTTCTAGGGTAGAGTTCCTTCAGTTCACACGAGCTGATCACTAACACAGTGGACGTTTTTGGATTCAGAGATCCATCAGTGTGTTAACAGAAGGTCTTAGGAAGAACAATGAAAACCTGCCAGTCACCAGCAGCAGTGCTACCCTAGGAAATTAAATGGCAGACACTCATAGCTCCATCAATGGAACTATTACGAGGAGGGTTAAGCCTACACACAGAGCAGGAAACTAAGCATTTGCTCTTCCACTGTGAAGCCTGTCGCTGTAAATATTTTAAAATAGGCTCTTTCCCCATAGCAAAAGGATTTAGTAATTCAAAGAATGATGATGATGATGATCTGTGTAAAATACTTTGCCAATGAGAATACTATGAATCTGCACATTAAATCTTCAGTGACATGTTGGCTCATGCAAGCAAACAATCAAGACAACAGTTTCCTTTGTCTGTGGAACCTAGTGAGTTTAAAAAAAAAAAAAAGACAGAGAGTGAAGTTGGAAAAGAAAATTGAGGAATTAATCACATCTGTAGGCAAGCTCTACAGGGGGATGTGAGGACAAGTATCAGAACAGGAATACTTTATGCAGTTTTAAAAAGAGAATGGCAACAGCTTCTTCAGAGATACCATCATATGTAACTGCCCATTCCATTGTTGAACATGGGCATTCATACATAATTTAAGGTTTTGGTTCTCTTTGTACGTTCAAAGCATTTCTTTCTGCTCAAACCGCATGAAAAGTTGATTCAACTCCTACGCATTATTTAAAGATATGGGGAGTGCTACCACAGAGTGAGGGCAGACTAGTTAACATGGACAGATGAAATTTCAGGTGTTGATCACACCCCTTCTGAACACAGGCCAGGAAAAGCACACAGTAAGGCAGTGTTCACTGGGAAGGTATGCTATTAAATTGCAAAAATAGAAAGTTCTTGCTTCTGTGGTTGTCTAGGGAATAAAAGTGGTTATAAAAGAATGTAATGGGTGTGGCAGCGGCTAATAACAAGCAAGGTCACAACAGCTGTCTGGCCCAGCTGCCCGCAGGCAGTCTGTGCAAAGAGCACTATCCCACCACAGGAAGAAACAAAGTTCAACTTTTTTTTGTCATGCCAATAGAGATTGATAGTGCTGTAAAAAGCAAAGCGGGCATTCCCTTTGTGAGACTACAGCAGCAGCATTTCCACAGACACCCGAGGGGCTGGATCAGCTTGTCAGGGTCAGCTGGTTCACTGACCTTAGCCATGAAGTTGACCAGGCTGAGTCCTAGAGCAGGCCAATAATCTTAGGCACCGTAACTCCTTACTACTTCAGGGCACCCTAAACATTAGTAAATATCTTTACACATACCATTTTTTACACTATATATCACCTCGTAGTCTGTTCTACTTTATATGAATTACGTGTAAAAGAATAACACAAGCAGCAGGATATTTAATGGAGTAATTTCCAGCTAGTCCTTAAAGTAATATGTGGGTTCATTTTTCTTGACTAGGAAGAGTATGAAATCAATTATCTACCTGTCTATTGGCACAAAGTAATCACACACTATGAGAAGAGATCTCCATTAGGACTAAATACAAAAGACCTCCAGCTCATTACAAAAGGCTTATAATCAAGTCACTGCATTGTAGCACAGTTCATTTGACTATGTCCTAAAATTATTCAAAGAGTTAAGTAAATCCAGAATCTGCCAGTGCATCCCCAGAATGGCCAGAGAGATATAGGAAACTGAGATCATCATATCACTTGAAATACTGAATTACTACTGTTGACAATCTCCTCTCTGCCCAAAAATCAATCCTTGTATATGAGTGGTTAATAAGGGAACAAAATACACATTCCTTCAGTTTGGCTGTAAATTCTCCAGCACTCCTATTGATCCAGATCCTATTTAAAGCTGTCACTCACCCAGAGAGGTTACCATGCTGTTTTAGAAGAGGATTTATCTAATTTCAAATATTGCACACAATTATAAACCCATACAATGAAACAGGGATAAGGCCATTCATCAATTGTCAAAAAGGCATTTAGTTTGAATTTGTCTAGCTTGCTGATATTATTAAACATTCAAACACTTGAAACAAAAAAAAGAAAATCTTTTAAATTTTATAGGTATGTTAACCCCTGCTCATGCCTGACATACTAAGGGCTACCATGGAAATTCTGTTATAACCCTACTCCTTTCACATGACTGTAACTCTCTGCAACATCCATCCTGTTCGACTGTTTACCAGTTATGAATTTTGACAATGAAGCTTGTAAAAAAGACTAAGCAAAACCACTCTCAGCTGTTTTTTTAAACTTTTCCCATATAGCACAAGTAAGCTTTTAAGTCCATTTGTTTGAACAAGGTTGAAAATGACCCATATTTGAAACCAAACTTGAAACCTAAGAATATAGTCTTCAACAGAGCCTACTGACTTAACAAATTGCACAAAAAAGCAAGTCACTCTGAAAATGCTCACTAGGTGTCTCCACATATTTTTTGCAGATCTTGCCACCATGGAATTTTCTTTGCCTCAGTGATTATCTTCCCTAATCTAAATGGTTTTAAAATAATGTGCTAGATATGGTGGCAGTTAACAAGTACGACCATAAAGCCTGTTTGGTCCAATGGCACAGGCAGTGTCATGCAAGTAGCGCTATCCTGCCATAGTGCTAGAGGGACAAACTGGCTATAAATTATAGGGCTATAGGGACAAACTGTCCCTGTAGCACTATAGCTGCTAGCCTGCTATGGGGACAAACATACTAAGATGAAGATTTCTCTTCAAATAGCATGAAACTGTCCTAGTGATGCACAAGGGTATAAGTTGTGTAGGTTACAAAGCCTGTGTGTTAAGAGGAGATGTGAAGAGCTGTGAAAGCTCATTTCAGCTTGCCAGCTCTGTTGGTCTTGCAAATGCTAAAATCCTCTGCTTCATGACTACCATCTAGTGGCAGTTTATCTATACAGTGGTATTTATGAGAACATGAAATACTTTTGTTTCCCTGTCAACACAGTACAGACAAATCACTTCCTGCACTTTCCAAGCAGTGTGTAAACAAGATCATGAGGACCTGCTTCCCCAAGACTTCTATTTCCACAGTCTGCAATACATATTATTAATATAGCATAATATGTATTACTGCCCCATACATGCTGATCCTATTCTGTAGTCTGATGGGGGAAAGAGAGGAATCCTTGTGTCTCTGTTTCCTCCTCATTTTCTTCTGAGTGATTGGCACCTCACACGACAGAAGGACTAACCCACTCTTGTCTGCACAACATTGCCTTTGAACAAGCTAATCGGATAGCAGCTAGAGAGGAGACTTGCAGTTTACTTATCCTAACCTTGACCCGTACACTCAAACAAGGAAGGACTGTAATCTAGCTCGCAAGATGAACCTCCCCATAACTATCGTAACAACACAAATAGAAGAAAAATGGGTATACTAACACTAATTCTGATTATTCAATTTTCGCACCTTTGTATAATTTATATGATATTCTGCAAAGACTATAAATTATAACATTTTCCTCTTGTTTAATTTTCATTTTTATTCCTCTATTTAAATACAGCAGTTACATTTTAGCTCCGTACTACTACAATGTTATCCCCACCCTGATATAAATGATAACTAGCCAAACATGAGCTGGGGCAATTCACAGTTCTCTCCCTCCATTTTCCAGCTTATTTATATGCTTCCAAGGAGTATCCTGTAATCACAACTGTTTCAGAAAGCTACTGTTCCAATGGCAATTACGGGAGAATTTGAATCAGTTTCTACCCACCATGAAAAAGGTAAATTTCTTGTTTACAACAAGGTCCAGTATGAAGTTATGTATGATAAAGAATTACCATTCAATTACTGAATATCACGTGCCCTCTAGAGGCTAGTCACTCTAATACAAAAAGTTGCTTTTGTATACTTGATCAGAAAAATAGATATGATGACAAGTAATTTGCAGTTAGCCAGCTCCAAGGAGTTCAATATTATATGACATGTAAAAACTGCAAGATACTAGAAAATATTTTACTTTCCTTTGCTTCCCACCATTAAGCTGTTTTCTGAGGGTGAAGGTCCAAAGCCATGATCAACAGCAACAAAATACAGTGAATTCTCATGTTTAACCTTTGAGGAAACAAGTGTTGCTGTTATGATACAACAGAAATAGTGAAATCTGCGTAAGGGCTTCCATACAGCTCAGTGTGTTGCAATTTAATTCTTTAGAATTGATTCACTTATTCCACTACCCAGTAATATTTTTTTTTAACAAGGACACTTAGGTGGATAAACAAGGCAATGTGATGACAAAGGTACACCTTTTTAGTCATTCTGTCAAAAAAGTTTGATTCTATAACCAAAAATTAGCCAGTAAGATGTATCTTCTCCTTAATGATATTACACTTTCCCTTCCAGCACTATCATACAGTGCCTGGACACTTCTTTTTCTCTTGTAGTCTGTGAAACAACTGGCATCCAGATCAGAACCAGGACTTGAACTTCTCAGGTTTTCTAGAAGAAACAGGTAAGCTTTACAGATGTGAAGCCAGACTTCCTACAGATTTTGTCAGATGCATAAATCATGCCCTAGTGAACAATTATATCAATATAACAATCACTGAACATATGGCTGCCTTCACTAATTGGTCTTCTCCAAGCTTTAGATACTTAACAATAATGTTCTTTACAACATTATTAACTTTATGCTGAACTACTATAAAGAGGCAATAAAAACCCAGGACAGAGGAAAAAAAAAAATTTAAAGCATGTATTAATAAAAAGTAAGTCACATACCTGCACCAGAATATTTGTTGTCTCCATCATGCTCCTGCAGCATCTAAAATAGCTATATTGACTCAGCTGAAAAATGTATTGCCTATCTGTAACCGAGCTTAAGAAAACAGCAATAGTATTTCACCATTCAATTACCAGACGTAAAAATAGTATCAGTTTATATCAGTAGCCACAAATTAGTAATTCTGACATTTGAAAACGAGCAATACTGGAGATAAGGTGGGTAAGGGAAGGTACTGCAGAGTCATGAGCAATACATTTAACAACACAGAGATAACGAATTAAAACATGATACATTAGGAAGATATTCCATATGCCTGTGTGCTAAAGTGCTTGTTTTAGATGTGGACTATGCCTGGTGTATAATTATGCTAATAGCTATTAGTTAGATTAGATCAAGTAATCAGACAGTCTGCTTGGAAACATGTTGATTCTTGATTCTGCCAAGTGACTTTTCAAACTTTGCAACCAGGTAGTAACTTGCCTGTAGAATGTAGATTCTAAAGGACGAATTGTCATGAAATGTGAAAGAGTTCCAGAGCACTGAGAGCACTGCTCAAAAAAATTTCCTATGACTATTGCCTCTTTATCACAGTTAAAATTCTGTGTCTTCCCCCAGGCTTTCCCACATCTGCCTCTATTAGGAAAAAAACCTACATTCTAAAAATACATAGAACCATTACAATATAAATTCCATTCCTAATTCAGTCATTCACAGTCTACTACCATTAAAAGAAATCTATTCCCAGTATCAGATGAACATCTCCGAAGTCTGATATTTATGTGATCGGGGCTTCAATGGAAATAGGACTGGCAGGAAAAGGAAGAGATTTCAACTGCACTATCCCATGGTCACAGAAGAATGATTCTCTCACTCATTCCTGCCACCCAGACAAACCAGTCTAATAATTTCCAACAGAAAAAAGTCTAAATAAATTAAAGCATTAAATAAAATCAGCTTTACAAATCTATGCTGATATTGTGATATTTTAATAGTGCCAAGGGCTACCTGTCAAGAACAAGGTACTCTGATAAGTACTATGCAGATATGATGTCCATTCACAACAGCTTCTGGTTTAAGCATATAACAAGTGACAGAGGTACTGAAGTAAAGAGAAAGAGGGTGGAAGAGAAACAAAAAAGAAATGGTGAATTATATTTAATATTGTAAGAAATCCACAACATCAACTTACTATTTCTTGTTTAAACCAAGTTTCTACGATTTTCATAAGAATTTCTGGAACAGATATACAATGACACTAAACTTTTTTATTATTAATGCTTTAGGCAGCACACCAAATCTGCATAACGTGACTGCCTTATGTGGTAAGTTATGAACCACCACCTCTCCAATCTGTATGGTAAAAAACAGTTTCTTTTATGTTCCATATATTTCATGATTCACATCGGTATCAGATTGCACAATGTGGTTTTCATTTTTGCACTTACATTTCCATACTATGGGACTAATTTAGTGTGGGTCAATGGCTCAGTTTGCCGCTATGGTTTTAGCATGAAAAGCACAGACTCTTACTAGATGACCTAAAGTCTGGATTTTAAGGGCAGTGAAGGAGTTGTCTTTTAGACAACCCTCTGAAAATCCAAGCTTAAACATTCAAACCAACAGATACAAATCTAAACCTGTTCAGAATTGCATTCTTTCAACCAGTTTTATAGTCGTTGTGGAAGATATTGCAGGAAGCATGGATGAGAACTGCTATGGCTTTTATGCCTTAGTAGGAATATCGTTTTGATTTTAACTAAAGCCAGGTTAAGATTTTGATACTGAAGTATGCTTGTAGACAATGGGTAGATATGGTTACCTCACTAAAACAGCTAGTATTTTAAGCAAAAACATGAAGCCAATATATATAATTATTAGTTGTCACGATATCAAAAGAATCCCAATATTTCAACTGCCAAACTCCAAGTTTGAATTGAGGGTACTGAGGGAACAGTAGAAGAGAAGAGTTTGACACTGAACCTGCATGCAGGAGATGCAAGCTGCAGCAAGGTAAGAAGGCTCACATGGGTTTTCCAGATTTTTCTGCTTTCCATGCTTTATTTATTTTAATTTTCTCACTCTCGCTTTTCTTCACATCTATTTCTTCCTTACCCTGCTAGCAGATTCAGCAGCATCTCCAAGATACATCATTTTCCTATGTTAACCAGCAGTCCTGGTTAACTGGGG